>NC_141795.1:8163207-8456897 GCF_054643075.1 Acanthaster planci
CATTATTAACTGTTTAAAAAAAATTCATCACAAAATGAAAATAAAATGTGTAAACTAAGTTCAACGGAGTTCCAGATAACTAGACTTTGTTACCGTGTGGAGAACGCAGAAAGCGCCCCCTTTTGGTTAAAAAAATGACTGTTGCATGTATACCGAACTACGTTTGCAAGCATCCAGAAACTTTAGTTATACATCAGCCGTCGACAGAATGTTCATAATATCATGTATCTCAGGATATATGAATACTGTTCAAATTTGGAATTCTGTAAAGGAAAACGACTCAGAACATGTGTATATAAAAAATGATATCTTATAAAGACAAATTCAATATTATAGCCCGCAATGAACATAATAAATTTCTATGGGGCAATGACATGAACTACACGGTATATAGGACTTACTTGACCATAGCAACAACAGGGAGGACACTGCCCAACAACACTGTGACTATTTATTACAGAGAACTCAATATGATGAGTACAAGTCCGAGCGCTATCATGAACGTATTGAGGAAGAGTTCGAACGCGTGACAATTCTCTAAGGATATTGTACATCGGCACTTGTACATTTCCAGTTATGTAAGTACATGAAGTATCGAAAAAACTAAGAACATGAAGAATGCGTTGGCTAGACAAACTAGGATTTGACGAAATTAAATTCAAAACATGTTTGTCAATGAACGACATGTTTCTGAAGCCGTTTCTTTAACGTTGACATAACCGGCGCTGCATGGTCAGGTGGAACCGCAAAGTTGGAGCTCGGAGACGCTCAGCATTCTCAGTCTGTGCTAGTTTGTTAGCCTACTAGTTCTACTACTAGGCCATGTAGTTTGGCCGTCATTGTCACCATTGTTGTTTCAGTAAATAAAGTAAACCCAATAGCAGTGAATAGTAGGCCTACTACTGCTAGAATGTTGGACATCCCAGTCATAGGCCTACAACTTACAAGGGACATCTCGTACCCCGGACAACTCGTACCTGGGACAATTCGTACCCGGGACAATTCATACCTGGGACAACTCGTAACCCGAGAGAAAATTGCATACTGTCATAGCTTGTGGAGACATCAATAATAGAATGACATGTCAAATCGGATAATTAAGCCTTTTTGAAATTGTTGCGTGGTAGAAATATTAACCAACTGAGAAAGAAAAAAAATATGGAAAAGCATTTCACGTTTGCTTAATTTTGCTCTCTTTTTAAATATTTGTCGCTCTAAACCTCTTTGCTAACCGAAAATTCTGGCACTTCAGAAAGCTGTCGTCCAGCCAACGGCATCCAGATCTTGCCTTCCATACTTTCAAAGTTTTCAATGTAACTTATAATCTAAAAAACAGTAAATCAATTTTGACATGATTTTTTTATGTATATCCAACTTCAACCGATTACTCAAAACAAGGTTTTGGGGATCATTCCTCATTTAGCCTCAGTAGGTCACACATTTTTTCTGGGTACGAGATGTCCCAGGTACGAGTTGTCCCGGGTGTGAAATTTTGGGTACGAGTTGTCTCGGGTACGAGATGTCCCGACTCCGTAATACTATTAGCATTGTGTTGAAGGTAAATGTACATCTAGGCCTATGTTGTTGATACATGTAGCCTAGGCATTCTTGCGGTTGGCATGACGTCACTGCGAACATTTAACACCGGCAAAGGGTCAAATTTACCCTTCATGCTAGGCCTGTGCAATTATGTACAGAGCTTCCCAGATGTCCAACTGACAAACAAATGAATCACATTTTGTTTTTTGAAAGTTGTTTTTTTGGCTGTCCTATATATCTCTAATTAACACTAATTAATTGTGTAATTTCAGATCGTTTCTAGTTTGGTATTTTAAAATTTTATGCACACAATTAAATTTTTATTCATAGATTATCATTTAAATTGGCACTCACCCATCCACCATGTACGATCGAGCGCCACGGATGCTGACCAAAGGTCAGGAGTCCACGCCAGCCACTGTTGGGCCTGGCAGCTATGAACCTGAGGCACCAGCGCCGTCAAAACTCAAAGCAGGTAAGGATTGCTTAGAACACCAAGAAGCTGCCAGAAGTGTAGTTTTTGCAGTTGTGTTATCTAGCATTAACAAACATCACAAGCGTCAACACACACAAGTAGCTTCAACAAAGCGTCAACAACTTGAAAATACCCTCTAAAGATTTAAAAGTTGTTTTATCATATTGTAGAGACTCTAACACCTGCCACTGTGGAAGAAATATGCTTTGTTAACACTCGACGCTTGTTGATGCCTAATAGCATGACCGAGTTGTATGATAGGCTTATACATGTACCAGCAATTGTGAAATTTGGACACCGTGAAATATAGCGTTCATTGAACACAGTACACACGATACTGTGCAGGGAAGTAAGCTGTGTAAATACATGTATGAGGCTTGAATTTTGTGTAAAGTACTAGTGAAAGAAACCAAATTTAACAGGGAAGTGAATTTCATATGACACAGTTTTTCCTCAAAGGAGGAACCTTTACTTTACGTGTAAGTCTTATGTAAAAAACATTACTCCAACTTTTGGTGATGAAAGGTACTCCTCACATGTTAAGAACCACTTCTGTTCACAAAGTTATGGAAGCGTTTGAGTTTTTTTTCTCTGAAAAGCATTATAACCCAATCTGTAAAATTGAGATTTTTGGTATTTGAGATCTATACTTTCAAGGTAATATGCATATGCATAATAACAACTAGTGAGCTTCCAACCTAGAACTAGTTTGTTCAAAGCATTCCCATTTTTATGTTGTAGATGGCTATGCACCCTTTTCTTCCATGACGACACGCGAGACGTTCCTGGTCGTTCACGACAGCGTCATTGCCGCACCCGGCCCCGGCCACTATGACCACATGAGCGATTTGCGCATCACGGGTGGCCACTCGCTGGCCAACAGGTCCAGACGGTTTGAGGAACCCGTCTCCAAGACCCCCGGCCCGGGCACTTACAACCTGTCCAAGAGGGGAGATTGGATCAAGAAGACGGGGGTCCAGACCCAGGAAAGGGACGGAGATAAATCTGGATCGGTTAGAAAACTTTCAACATTTGCATACTTTTTTATTTTGTTGGGTTTTTCAATACAAAGTCCAGTGCTGGAATTTGCTGCTCACTGAAGTAGGCTTGTATTGTTTTTTTTGTGAGGCTAGGTCTTGTGCATGCTGCCTACGTTTTTTGTTACACTCTCAGATGGGAAACTTTCCTGCTTGGATCACTTTTAACCAAATGGGGTCAAGTTTGTGCAGGGCATTGTTCAAGATCAAATGTTACTTTCTGTACAATTTTATTACACATGGTTTATGCATCAGCATTTTTTTTGTCCAAGGCATAAAATTCAATTCAATTGAAGAAAGCTAACTCATTTCAGAATTTCTCTCTCAAGATAACAGCCCATGAGTACTAGTAGATGTCAACAAATTACCTGAATTTGTTTTTGAAAAACCTCTTGGGATGTATGGAATTCTTATATCTAAAGATTAGAGGGCGTGATTTCCATACTATTTGTATTCTTTTTTTGCCCCCGTAGTTGGTAACAAGCAGAATCCGCTACTCTCGCAAGCCCCAAGCGCCGTCTATCCCCACGCCGGGCCAAGCCTACGGTTACGAGGAGCATGAAGATGGGACGCTGAAGAAGCAAGAGCCGCCACAAAGAGATGCAACGATAGGACCAGCGTACTACGCCCCTCCACACGTAAGAGCACTGGCATCCATATTGTAGAAGACGGCGGTGCCGTCAGGTGATAAACTGTGGATTGCACACAGATTGTGTTCATGTACATTTCAAAATTTCAGACGGTTGGAAGACACACCATCTTAGGTCACGGAATCTTAAAGATAAGCTTCCCAGAATCTACTCTCTGCCTATTTATATAACAGGTTTTGCCCTTACCCAACGTATATTAATAAGCACTGTATGCTCAGTGCTTGTCCGAGAGCTTGCGGAAAGAAAACCTCACAAGCTTACTCTGGTGGGACTCGAACCCACGACCTCCTGCTTACTAGGGCAGATGTCTTAACCACTCGACCACCGAGCTTGCCGGGGTCGGCTGGCCGGTCCAAGTCAAGGGAAGCAGCGGGTACCGCGAACCATTTTCTCCCATTCTTTAGATACATGTAGTTCCCTCATTTGGTGAATCTACAAAATCCCCAACTTGCTCTCTGTGTTGCGTAAAACCTAAAGTCACGATTATTTCATCTCTGAACTTGTTAACACTTCTTTCTTTTTTAATTGGATCCCAGATTAATACCAAGACAACCAGCAAGTACAAGGGGGTCCACTTTGGGAGGCTGACCTCGAAGCGGATGGACTTTGACGGTCAGGGAGGCCCAGGCCCGGGCGAATACGACCCCTTCGCTCCAGTTGAAAAGAACCTGGAGCTCCTGAATGCACCAGGTCCATCGAGAAACACGTCTCGAGCATTTGAGTCCAAACTCCCGAGGTACCACGAGGTCATTGTCCATCAAGAAGAGAAGAAGGTAGGCCTTTTTGAGAGATGCAGGCCAGTGGTTTAAAGGCATTTGACTCTTTAGAGTTATCTCAGTTCCTATCCTGCTTGATGCTCGTGATGTTGGTGTCCTTGAGCTGGCTACTTTATCAGAATTGCAGTGATATTGCTTTCCACAGCTCTTTTGTAGAGTGAAAGCAAGGTGCACAACATTGACAGTTGCTGGTATTTTATACTTGTATTTAAATGCTTAGATGTGTATTCATTCAAGAATGTGATTTTGATTTGGTTAATAACAGGCTGTCCCGGGACCAGGCAAATATGAGATTAACAGTCAATTTGATAAGAGGCCACAGGCTGTCAACACAGAGGGTATGGAGGTCGATCATCCGCCGTTTATGTCACAGTCAAAGGTAATCATTTAGATCATATCCTGCCTCAGTGTAGTCACTTTCTTTGATAAGAGAGGAGAGTTTTAGGCAAAAATTCCTATCTTCTTGAGAATGGAGTGCAGTGGCCCGCTCATAGAAGTTCAAAGCAAACATGACTCATCGTGTGAGTTTGAGTAATAAGTAGTCAGAGCCCCTTTTGTGTTACAGGCCTTCAAAGGAATCTTAAACCGTGGACATCAGTAGGAACCATTAACTGTGGACATCAGTACGAACCCTTAACATGTCCCTCACAGAGCATCCAGTTTCATCAAGATGCCAAAAAGACTGATACGTAAAGACAAAAAGCTCACCTTGCTCTTTCTGATGCAAACTGAGACAAAATTACTGAATAAAAATCGACCTCGTGACTCATCTTCAGAGAGTGAGTCACAAATATGATATCATGAACCGTGCAGTGACACATTGCCGATGTTGGCATTTGGGAAATGTAAACACCTTGGAATTCAATCAATTATCTGCCTTTTTTGTCACATCAACACATTGGTTCCTGTTGAAAACTAACTTTTAGGTGATTTTTATGGGTATTCTGCAGCGATTTTTGGACCAGAGGCACAGCGCTCCTGCCCCGGGCACCTACAACGATCCACGGCATGCCCTTGAAGCACTCGGCAAGATCCGAGGGTTGAAGAGAAGTCCATTCGGTCAGACAGCGGTGCGATTTATGCCTCAGCCTCACATCCAGAAAACTCCAGGTATGGTCACTCAGTTCAAATTCATTATCCTACAAATCAGAGTCATTTGCTGATTAATAGAAAGTAAGAGTTATAAACAGCAAGTCTGATGAGCTAAAGCCTAAAGGTAGTGCAACGTCAACAACAGTTTACTTCTATGTACATTACGTGTTCCAAGATTTTGCTAGTAATTTGGCCTTGTTAGTTTTATTTTGTTATTCATGGGAATCAAGGTGACTACAGAGGGAAGTTTTAGTTAATGACAGAAACATAAAAACCAGGATCCTTTGAACGAACATCGCATTCAAGGTTTAAGAATCACACTGAACCACCAAACTGTCCATTTTGCCAAGAGGACTATTTATATGGAGAGCAGTTACTGAGTAAATCAGAAATACAATCGAACACCTGTATAGCAAGGTTTTCAGGATTTTACACATTCCGTTTTAAACAGTAACTGCTTATCATCATTACAGTTACCCAACTATCATCAGTACTTGAATAATAACTTGAACAAATAATGGCAAGAACTGGGGCATAAATCTGTCCTTGTTGTAAGCAGGATGTGATTGATATTAACGGTAACGTTGTCATCGGGCTTTGACTGAAGTGCTATCATGTTCTGTTTCTTTTGTTTTTCCTAAGGACCCGGATCGTACAGTTTCAGCGGCCTGGCTGGCAACAGCCTGCGCAAGGCCTACATGGAGAGCACGAGGCGCGGGGCCTTCGGCTCGACGTCTGTCCGCATCAAGCCCATCACCAAGCGGGAGGACACGGCCCAGCCGGGCCCTGCCCACTACCAGGTCAAGGACCGGCCACATTACAGCCGCTACTCACAGAATGTCAGCGCCAACTTTGCCTCGCAGACAGAGAGGCTGCACTCACCACCGCCAGTCATCAAGGTAATTTTTTGTCCCATTGGTTTTTTCCCTCTCTGGAATACGGTTCACTTGGACAGGTCAAAACATTTATGCCTTTTAGAAGTTCTTGGCTAATCCAGGGAGATATCTGGCTGTGTTCTTAAAACCTGCATTCATGTACCGTAGTAAATCACAACCCTATTGGTTGAAGAGGCATGTACCACGCACCTACCACCTGCCCACAAAGTGGTGCCATCACAGTAATGCCTTGCAGTTCTGGTCACCAAATCAGTCGTAAGTGAAACTTACAACTACATTGGAAGTTTCATTCAAATTCTCTTCTTTCTCAAAGCAACCAAGACAGTTTTTGAATCATTTTGTCAAGATGCCGAATTTCACCTTGTGAACAGTTCAGTTTGATGGCACAAGGTAAAGTTGGAGACAGCGTGTTTTAGCTAATGGCTGTGTCTAGTACAGTGAGTAGATACAGATAGAGTCAAACTGGCCTCAAAGCCAAGATTTAGATAATGGAAGTGTCTGTCATCTCCAACTCTGTCTTTATAAAATCACTGAGCCAATCTTTCCAATTAAATTACATATCTACAAGTAAAATGCTTACTGAGTGGTTCTACCCCTTCTGTTGTCTTTTCTCCAGGAGAATCCACCCCCGGGTAGCTACGAAGTCAGCAAGTCCTACGACATCAGTCAAGGGAAGAAAGAGCCCGCCATCCCCAGGACCGACACAGGCAAACGCAAGAAGGGCTCCTTCCTATCCTCGTCGACCCGCTTTGCCCCACCGAGGGACGTCTTGCTGGAGAAGCCGGACATCCACAACCCAGGTAGGAAACGTTGGCAGTCCGAGCCAATTTTGTAAATGGATATTCCAAATATTCAGCCTTTCATTCGATCAAATATTCACTTGTACCAAATTGCCACAAAAGCAGAAACAACATGTGCATGTTTTTACAAAAGCCAAAAGGGAAAACTTAAGGAAAATTATTTTTGGGGAATATGCAGCTGCCTTTTAGTTTACTCCTTAGACCTTGGAATACACTTCTTGAACCAAATGCTGGATTTTTTGTCTTTTTTTATTGATTTTCACATCTGAATATAAAACTTCAAAAACAGAAAAATTTGGATACTTGAGGGGTGCATTCCACCAAATGGTTGTATTTCTGTGATCCCACTGGAGTTTTACAATAAGACATGACATAATCAGGAGGCATCATAAAAATATTTCTATAAATCCCGAATTTTGGACTGATAGTTTCCAGTTCTGGGTATTTTTTTCACAAAAAGCCCCAAATTGTGGGCCTAAAATAGGGGATAGAGGATAGAGGCTGGCAGCTACATGCAGAAATGAGCGCTTAGTTTTACCACTGTATTGGGGGTATCTTCCTTTAAAGGCAAATGAAAAAAGATTTTCGTGGCTAACCCCCATGAAATTGAAACAAAAAGTGATCTTCTGGCCATAATCTTGAATTTCCAGTAAAAAAAAATGGAGGCCAACCTCTTCACGAGAGTCAACATGTGGTGCTATTTCGGTCCAATTTTGCACTGTTTTCTGTGGGCACGTATTTGGTGTAGTGCAACCTGATCATCGAATATCTGAATACATGTATTCTGATAACTGGTCACTGGCACAACCCCGATTGACAGACTTTGTTACCACCGCTCACTGAGCTTATGAAGGGTCTCTGCCGTGAATTTTTCTCTAACCCACACATTTCATGCATGTTCCTTTTGGGAGGGAGGCTAAATGTACAAAAAGCAGTTTGACAGCCCTTTCCAGTTTAAGTTCTCTTTCTCAACCATCTACAACGGTCAGAGCTTTGTCTTGAAAACTGGAGGCGCTGTGACTGTGATGGGATTCTGGGAAGAATGGTTTCACTTAGGGATCTTCTGTTAAACTGCGAACCCCAAAGTTGCTCGTTGAAACTTTTTTGCAATGTTTCTGGAGGTCGTAGGTTCCAATCATTCTCCAGACACAACTGAAGATTCACTGATGTAACTCTTCAATCTTTGCTTTGATGTACGTGACAGGACCTGGCACTTACAATCCAGACTCCATAGAAGAAGCCAAGAATGGACTGATGGTGACCCGAGACAAACGCTTCAAGGAGAAGAGGAACGAATATCCAGGGCCGGGCACTTACGAGGTGAGTGTGAGAGACCAGATCTGAGGCAAAAAAGTAAAAAACCTCCTTCCCTGCCCTGTCTACCCCCACAAAAAAAAGCAAAATAAGATTGTACCCGGGGTTTAGATTGGTAAATTGGGATAGCAAGCATTGTTCCTCTGAAGGCTTGAGGAGTGTCAGTTGAAAGACCCAGTAGAAGACACATCTTCAGTGGATTTGATTTAGTCCGTTTTCCCGTCCTCAGTTCTGTATCTGTGTTGGTTTTGGGGTGTCAGTTGTGCTAGCTCAGTTACCCCACCTGAGATTTTTCGTCCCGTGCAATATCATTGTCAGCCATAGAAGAAATAAACAAACCTCAAAACACCAAAAATGTCAAGTATTCATGAACTGTTTGGAGAAATTTTTGTTTGGATCTGTCAGAAAATGTTGCAAACTTAGGAGCTTGAGAGGAACCGAGAACAGATACACAGCCAAGACTTGAAACACAGATCTCCCAAAAGGTTCAAAGTACTGCTTCAAGAGCCTTGTCTTGATTTCTACAAAAACTCAAATTAAATATCAGACATAAATTAAAATATCAGTCAAAACTATTAGACAGGTAATAACAGTTTGGTCAATAACTTTTGGAACATTTTTTCTTGTTTTTTGTTTCCACAGTTGAGTCCCCTGCTCCAAGACACCGTGCTCAAGGGAACCTTCAACGCGACCCTCAACAATCCGGTGGCCCCACAGGCCGAGATCTCCAGGACCAATTCCGTCATGCAGAAACAAGCATTCGTCCTGGGCGTCTAATGGCGGTGCCATTGTTTTTTTTAAATTGCTTTGCAGCTTTTCCCTAACTGCTACATTGCAAGCAGTAGTTGTCAAAAGCTTGTCAGACATTGCCTCAAGGAATTTGCAGTGCGCTGGGGGAAGGATACAGTTTAGCTGCGATCACAAGGACAAAGGGGGGGGCTGTTAATGAACACCGTTTTAGTTTCTCTTTAATCCTCAGTTGTTTCACCGTTTAATACAACCACAAAACAGAAGTCTTGGATTTGCCTTCTTTGGGCATTTAAGGCTGAGTTTGGGCGGCCTGTTCTCGTATGTTCGTGGACAGCTCAATTTGTTGTTCATGGGCGGGCTGCTCAAATGCCAGGAACATACAACCAGTTACCATTGGTACTGGTAGGCCTAATAAGTGGCAAGCAACATGCAACTTGGTGGCGTCCATGTATGTTTTTCGAAGGTTAATGTTTAGATAATTGGGCTGAAGTACTTTTTTATTTAAAAAGAAACATTCGTTTCCGTGTTACAGAAAATTATTAATGTTAATTTTGCAAAACTTCCCATTGTCTACAGCTTTGTAATCCATCTCGCATACTTGTGGCTGTTCAAATATAAAAATGTCCATGAGGTTTTTCGTATGTTCCTCTAAAACCCCGAGGAGGAGGTGGTGTGTGTCCTGTTCCGAGAACAGCATTCTTGGGTCATGTTCCCACCATTTGAACACGAGAAGAAGCAACCCGTGTCAAGGACAGGCCGCTCAAACTCGACCTAGAGTGCACCAGACAGCAGGATTTGGTGTCTTTATAAAAAAAAAATATTTTCCGGGGGAGGATGTCCCCGGACCCCCTTGTCTGGGGATCTCAATCCTCAACCATTGTATTTCAATCCCCCCCTTTCTATCAATCTGGGTTTACTCATAGCCAAGCACCTAAGCCAAGGCTATCTGCATTATACTTGGTATAGGCAAATTAATTCTATATGGTCCAGACCACAAATTCCAATCAGTATGGGTGGATAACAGTTAACAAAGTGATCATAGACTTCCAAACCATTAAGTCTGTTTGCTTTGATCTGTTCATTTCGTCTACATTTTTCTTTGTCAAAGTCGCGTTGATTGTCAAGGAATAAATTCTTTAATATTCCATTGCAGTTCAAGGTTTTGTACCTTTTAAATTATAAATACAAATGAGTTGTATTCTAGCTTGTTCACTTGATGAAATACCGGAGAGGATATCGCCGTCTCCGTCCACAAACATACAATTTTGCAGTAAAATATTAATGAAAATATAAATCATGATATTTTGCATGGATTCTTTGAGTGATTACCTGGAATGTCTTCCTTGGGGTTTGAAAACTGTTTCCGTCCATAAAGATTCAGACAGTTGAAACAAAGTATTTAACGTTATAAGTTGACATTAAAGTGACTTGTAAATAAAAATATGAAATTTAAAAGTATTTAGTTATATTTGTATTGTGTATTTCTGAAGACGTCGAACTTAACTTGGTTACATGGATATCAGTGATCAGTTTTGAACAGACTTGCAGGATTTAACCTAAAAGAGTCGCGCCCCGGAGGAGGGCATCTCACAGCAGAAGGGGGGGGGTAAATTCCACCCCCCCCGAACTTGAAACTTTGCATGCATGTCAAAAGTACATCAGTTCAAATGTGACGTTTCAATTCAGTATGACGTAGAATTCTGGTGGTCAGGTCATTTCATTCAGTACACTGTAAATGGTCACGCGTGTTTACCGACGCGTGCCTTGAGCACGTCAATGGGAAAACCATACCCTCTTAATTGGCTGACCCGTCTCGGAAAAATGCGTGTTGCGCGAGAACGGCAAGTCCGATTTTCACAGTGTAAAGATGACCGCAGTGTGTTACTTAAGAATCCCCAAAAGCTGTCAGCGATGACACTGGAAAAAATGTGGAGGGAGAGTGGATTCCTTTCAGGATTAAGTTGTGAATGGGGAGTTTTATTCATGGGAGGAGCGTGCAAAATTTGGAGGAGGAAGGGAATGGGTTAGCCTGCGATCCTTCCACGAAGTTTGAGATGTCTTGGCTTGAAAGGAATCGAATAGTGCCACCTCCCTTCAAAAGTGAACGGCGCTTTACGTTATGCAACTTCTTTTAGAATTTGATTGCGCATGAAAACCATAGCACCGTGCAGTTCTTATTAAACCTCTTTGCAACTTAAAACATATTTTTTCGCAGGAAAGATATTGTTCTTCAGTACTAGTGGTGCATCATTGATGGGCGTTAGGATTTCCGTTTGTCTTTGCAGCCAACATTTCAGGAATTATAAAAGCGTGTAACTGAAGTTCAGGTTCCCAAACGACGCATCTTGTACCGCGGGTTGTCGAGCGACTGGAGAATCTAGGAGGACGAGCAGCTTAACGCCACGCTCATTCCACAAGGAGTGCTCTGTCTGTAGTGGACTTGGGGAAACTTAAATTCAGTCCTTAACTGAAACAGAAAATGTTCTCGTTCCCAACTACCCGAGCTTCTTTGGGGTTAAAATCACGATATTTTCTTGTATTTTCTCCCTGTGGTACTTCTCTGCAGGTGGCATGACGGTGCGTGATCTCGGGTGAATTTGGAATCTTGCCGAAATAAACTGGGGCACTAAATTCCCCATGGTGGTGCAAAACTGAAAGTACACATTACCCTAGCTTTGGCAAGTGGTCGCGTGTGTTCTGTTCTAAAGATTTGTCATGTAGCAAGCCTAGGACCAGGCTAGCTCGTGAGCAGACGGACGCGAGGTGCAACATTTTGCGCCCACTCTGTTTGCAAACCACCGCAGTTATCGGGACACGTACCGCCATATAAATACCAGCTGGTCAAACATGTCAACGACGAATCTTCAAAATATTCGATCTTTTATATTTACACGAACAAAGCTCAATAATATAACCGAACGCAGTGCAACTGGAAAGTGTTCAATCTCAGGCGAATCATCAACTGCTGCCAAAGAAAGCAAGAATTCTAGCTTGGCTGTTTCCTGTCGGATTCTACCATGCATCGGTCGTCACTAGACCATTTTAATGGGGGAGGCGGGTACCGCATGAAATTTGCTGACGGACCGTCATACAAAACGAGTATACTGTATCCCCTGCATGATTTTGCCGACAAGACTAACCCAACGGGGGACACCCCCCCCCAGCGACGCCCGTGCATGAAAGAGTCGTTGTCACAAACAGACGGGATTACACTTCCCACAATGCTTATCGAAAAAAGACGAGATGTGTATCATGCATAAAAGACCGCGAAATTCCGAAGATTGCAGACCACTGGCGTGCTCGGTTCGAACGCAGCACCGCGGCAATTCGTGTATTAATTATTACAGTGAGAATGTTGTGGACAGACTTAAGTTGAAGAGTCGAGTGAAGCATGGAGCTATTAAGGTGCCGAAGTTTTCATGGGATATTCTACTAGATTTTTCAAACGGATATCGCATGGTCGACCATTCCTTCGTGACTATTTGTCGGTATGCCATAGGCATAGCGATGCTCAGTGGTGCAACTGAACGTGCTGAATCAATGAAGGTAAGATGTTCACTGTTTACTACATTACTAATAGGAAAGAGCAGTGTTTCACTATCTAACAATTGTTAGATAATGAAACACCAAGTAGGTAAGCCCTACATGTCAACAGTGGTAGACTGGATAAGGACCGTTCGTGGCATTCTATTGTGTAGGCCTTGGACCACCAAGTGAAACTACCGTTTCTGTCACACCATTTCTTTGCCAGTTACTTTTTCAATAGACCATATTTCGAGACAAAATTCAGGTTTTCATTTGAGACATCAAGTAGGGCCCTACACAGTAGACAAGAGTAGGCCTATAGGCCCCACACGTCACGTAGGGATATTTGTTTTGATGTCATAGGCCTTTACGTGTTGGTGCACGCCCTGACGTTCCGCACTTTGATTTTTCGCCTGTGGTGCCCTGCAAGAGCAATAATATTTACCACAAACTTCATAATAAGCTAAATTTCATCAAGCTCGCAACATTTCCGGTCATAAATCTTTCAGAGGTTAGCCTACATCCAGCGTAGCCTACCCGCTACAATGAAATTATCTTTTGGCCCGATTCCCTTACAGTGCTCAATGAACTTTTGTAACCCCCCCATAACAAATTACAAACTTGTGGGTGTAGTTGCAAGTAAATGAGTGGAGGTAATAACAATTCATCAAAATTAAATTACTGTCGGATATAGGCCTACTGAGATTAGTTCAAGTGTGCCACGTTTGGGAACGCTCAGCTAGCTGAGTTTATGCCTAATTTCCGGACACCATTTTGAATTTTGCACCAAATTAATTTTCATAACACTGAAATTGGCCACAAAGGTTCAACAGCATGTATTATGAAGGTAACAGTACCGTCCAGTATTTAACTGAATGAAACTGAAGTTTTTCAACAAAGAGGTTTTGAAAAAAAATCCCGGCGACACGGCTACTTCTGTTGAGACCGCAAACTGATTTAGCGCCCTCTGTTGTCCCAACTCATATCGCCGGCATTATTCGTCAAACTGCCGAAACACTGAAGAAGCGTTTTAAGTCAAGAGAATTGAAGTAAAGTTCGTGATGTAGTAAAACTGGAGGGGTTTTCAAAAGTGAAGTTCTGGTCATTACAGACAAAGCAAAATCAAGAATCATCTTTTGATGATGCACCGCGCACCGTCCCGGCCTTGCGTTTACTTTAACGATCGAAATCATCAGCAAACTCGCAGAGATATGGTAAACTGATCTGAACCGTGGAGCCGCTCTGTCCACCATCTCGGCTGTCCAATTTCCCCCCCAGAGGCTTCTCGAAGATTCTAATCATTCTCGAAAAGGGGGGGGGGTGATAAGGGACGGAGAGAGGGAGAAGACGGTGCCTGGAGGTGGGCAAGAGCCCCCGCGTGAACGTCTCGAGTTTCCGTCCTCTGTTTCCGTTCTGCTCCCGCTGTCCGGTCCATCCACTGAGCTGTACAGCTCCGCGCAGTTGTGATCGCGAGGGTGCCGCCGAGACCGTTTCTGCCCGGGAGTCGATGACCGGTTGATTGCCTCATTGACTGGGGCTTGAGTCTTGAAGTTGGACATCTAAATCAATGCGGATTGATCCGTTTTTAGTACATAGAAGGTAACGGTAGGCCCCAGTCCTATAACGGACATAGTTACCTGACAGCCCGAGTTGTGTAGAATTTGTATTGAATCTTAGGAATCACAAGATTTAATATCACAGGTGACATTTAAAAGAGCAACCCATGGTTAGTGGACACAATATCTTAGTGACATTACAGTCTTGTTGAGTATCTTGGGCGTTTTAGTTGATATTAAAGAGAAGTGTTCTCACAGGAAATGAAATGAGCTATTAAACTTCAAGCCTGCCCTCTATCTTTAGAGAGGAATTTTGCAGGTATGGATAGCGCTGGTCGTACGTTAAGTAAAAGTGGACGGTTTGGAACTCCCTAAATCACAAATCACTGGGTCTGTGTCCGTGTTCTGTAATCTATCCACCATCCAACCCAGGCAACAAGTTCCGAAGGATCGAGGGCCGCTTTGCTGGTAAAGGAGATAATAATGATGAGGGTGCCAGGCTTGTTTCCTCGGCTCCGGAGAAGCGCACGATTCGCCCACCGATTATTCGCAATGAACCCCGGCGGGCCTGCCCCCAAAAGACTGTCATCCTACCGGCCTGTTTGTAAGCATCAACGTCCAGACAAATCCCGTCCTCAATCAGTCGTGTTCCCGCCCCAGCTGTTTGTGCAGTCGTCCACTATTTGCTGCTACGAAAAAAAAAAATCCAATACGAGCAACACGATGTTCAATTCCGCGTCCGACTCATTCGTCGGCTCGCCCAGGCGATCATCGTGTCCTCTTCCTATTATGAAGCCGCTCTGGGGATATGTACCGTACACACCAAAGCCAGGACCGTGAACCAGACAGCATCCAACCCCGGGCCATCCTAGCTCAATTAGGCGCATTCCTGTACTCGGCAGCAACCCGTCTCTGCGCGAACATGATCCTTGTCAGCGTCTGGAACATTTCACCCTTCTGTCCCAGACCGCGATCGAGCCGGTATGCATTTCACGCGGATCATTACTGTAACATTCTTGTCATCTCGGCAACAATTTTTTCCTCCGGTGTTCCCGCCAACCGCAGCGGGTTCGATTGTGAGGCGCAGTCGGTGTTGGTTAGAGTTGGAGAACTTGATGTCGTTGGTTAGGTTGTGGATTCACCACTCGGTCGGGGTTTGTCCGGCCTCGCTAGCGTGGACACTCACAATGCAGGTTTCCATATATGAGTATATTGAAAAGCGTTAAGAGTGGCACGCGATAATGTTCTGTATTCGTGAGGGTATGAATTTTCCCAATCCTAAACAAAATACCCAAATTGCATCAAGATAGAAAAAGGAAGCTCAATATTAAACAGTTGACATCTACACGTATACCGGTATCGTGCTTTTATTCGCAAATGACCAAATACTGAACGCGGAGGAAAATGTGCGACATCACAGAAGAAGCGCGCGCAACGAATTCGTCAACGTAGAAAACATAAATTTTTGACTTCGACAAACTTAGTTGTGAATTATTTGAGACATCAATTATCCCTTTCCAAGTACTAGGCTGTGTGCATGCAGGCCTCCAGCACCACAACGACAGTACGTTAGCAAACGTTTGCGACGGACGATGGAATGGAATGGGATTTGAAAAGCTTGACATCGGAGTGGAGGGACGTAAAAACACCATCTGCAATGCGGGCACGAATGGAAGCCGAATTCTGAGTTTGAAAGATGGGGTCAGAGAAGGTGCCCCGGAAAAAATACATCCCGGAGTGACTCTTTAATACTTCTTTCCCCTTTTAAGGCACGGCATGGTTTCGTCCTGCCTCGTGTCACCTTTAAATCTCGTCTCCTAAATCCGTCCGTAATTGAAGGAAAATGGCAGCGTGCATCTCTTCATTAAAAGAATCATTCTGGAGACATTCGATCCGCGCACCCCACGTGGAATTTGATACCAAAATTGCCCGAGCGAATCACAACATTGGAGCATGCAGGCGCCTACAAACGTGAATTATGGGATGATATAGTAAGAGCTGGTTAGCCAAGCGCGTGCAACTAACAATTGCTCAACATGCATGTGGATAACGTCAATTGCAAAGCCGTTCGTTTACACTTTATTTTTGGGTTTTTTTCAGTATTTTTTCAAGGACGTGATCTTTCAGGATTTTCTGAGGACATACGTCGTGGTGACTTTTCTCTCGAGATAAAATGATAACGAACGTCGGGACACAGTTCGGAATTACAAGTGTATGTCCTGCCAACCTTTCTTGGGTTTTGTTTCTTTTTTTTTTCAGATTGGATTTTCTGCTCAATTTGAACGGCTGTGTTCAATGAGAGCTTTTTGTCCGTAGACGATGTGGTAAAAATGGTTGTGACCAGACTAAATATAATCATGATGGGGTCTTATTCCTCTAAGTCGTGTCCGGATGAAGGTTATATAGTTCAACAACAGTCTCCAGTCTATCTTGAAATCCAGAATAATTCATTATGTTGACGGCTGCTTGACCACTGGATAGGGTGCTTCGTCATTAGCCTAGTCTTACGGGTAATGTGAACTGCTTTATTGATAACTTGGAGTGAACTGTACTAATCTAGTCTGACTATTTGAATGGCTTTATTGATAACTCGGATAAAGTGGTTTTTGAAAATCTAGTCTTACCATAGTGTTTGAAATACTTTATTGATAACTTGCATGGATAGGGGGTTTGTGATAATCCAGTCTTACTATTGAGTTGAATTGCGTTATAAATAACTTAGATCGAGTGATGTGTGATAATCAGGTTTTACTAGTGATTTGAACTTCGTAACTGATAACTAGATATCCATGTTACTCTTCATGTCGAAACAAGCGTTAATGATTCCAATACCTTAAGGTAAAGATAATAGGAGTGATTGCGCTTGCGCATGTTAACGGAAGTGCTTCAAGAAGGAAAGTTCTCTATGCCATTCCAAGTCGCAAGCCAGTATTACCAGACCACCTTCGAAGTCTCCGATCAAGTTTGGTTTTCGGGTCAATCTTTACGCTCAATTTAATCACAGGGAGGGATGCTACGGTGGAAATGGGTTATCGTTGAAACTCGACGTACGGGTGTTGATTTTCTGGCAAGGTCTAAAAATCTCCTCCGCATGTGCGGGCACGTCTGTTGGTGTGCGTACGCTGGGTTCGTATGCAAATCGTCATCAGTGCTGAAGTCTGCAAAAGATCGGATTTTGTAAACATGCATGGACAGCAGTCTCTGAGAACTGTATCGGCACAGCTGTATCATGGTGTCGAAGAATCCATGCTACTGTGTGAACATGTTAATAGGTGTAGATTTACGGTTTCTCCTTAGTAGAACGGTGCCGAATATTCGATACATTGTCGAATATTCGAATATTTATTTTCCAAGTCAAATACTCGGAGGTGAAAATCAAATAAAGAAGAGAAATTCAATCTCGTGGTTTTAAAATTGTATTCTAAAAGCGTACATGTATTTCGAGGTATTATAACTAAGGTGGTGAAAATGCCCAACTGTGACGACAAAAATAATATTTCCTCCTCTTTTTTCGGAGCCTTTAGTGACTCCTGTCCTGAAATCGAGTGAGGTTGACCGCAACGTGCAATTTTTTTCTGCTCTTGCGGGTATTTAGTGAAAATAAATATTCTATCGAATGGGGAGTCGATTATTAGACTCTTCAATAAATTATTTAAATTCACCCCCTCCTTAATCCTCGATTTACGCTATACATGTTTTCCCGAGAGAATCCTGTACACTAAAGGACCGTTAAATGAGCAATATTGGATTTATGTTAGTGGAGGATAAAATAACGAAAATCATTGTACATGGAATATGCATTTGATAGCTACCAAATATACACTTCCTTGTGTGTTGTTGAACTCTTGTTTTTCTCGCCAGCTTATAATTCTGGTTTTGGTCAAAAGATATCAAATTTAAAGAAAAAACCTCATTAAACTTCAGAGCAGCGTCGATGTGCATTGCATAAATCACATGCGGTGAAACGTACGTTAAGGTCCGTTACACTTTGTTAGCATCGCGTCAAGTCGTATTACATCATCTCAAACTAGTTTTAATTTAAGTAGCGTTTGGTTTATACCGTTTGGCCGTCAGTGAGTCACTTGAATTCACAGCTTCCCAGCCAGAGCGCTGTTGACAGATGTAACGCCGGCAATTGAAATAAATCACGCATTGCGAGGCTAGGGATGTATTAGCGTTTAATAGGCTCCAGTGAAGACGATATTAAAAAAAATTCAGATCGCGATCATAGCGGCACACATTAACGAGAACGTTTTGTTGTTTTGCTAATTAATTATCGTGATTAGCACGAAGTCATTTAGCAGCGAAAAGGCGCTTTACTCTCTACGCACAAAATGAAAGTTGAGATAATACGCAATACCGACGGTAAAACTAGCTGTGAGTGTGGTTTCAGAGTTAAACATGTATATCTCCAGCTTTAATAAGACAGTAAAACTGAGAAAGAACTAGAGAGGGCGTATATAGCCCACCTCACGAGAGATTCAAGTTTGTTCTTGGTGCGTCGTGTATGCAGTATTTCCCCCAATTCTACTGGCGTCACACGCGAAAAAAATCTACACGACTACAAGGATGCACAAGGGAATTGGCAGTTTGTTTATGTACATAAATGACAACACATTCTCTTGAATTCCCGGAAGTTAATGTCATTTGGGAGTTTTGTCGTGGTTTTTGTTGTTGTTGTTGTTTTTTGTTTTGTTTCGTTTTTTTTTGTAAGAAGGCTCGGCCGAGCATCACTTTTTCATGTCCTATATATACGCAGGAAATGAGATTGTCAAATTTCAATGTACTTATTTGACAAATACGAGAAAGACTGAAACAATGGAACATGCTACCCCGTCAAAATGTCGACTAAAATTGTTGTTCTTGTCCAGCGTGAAAACTGTTTTCTATGAGTTACACGCACTGTAAGCCTGCAACTGGCGTCGGTGTGGGTTCACTGGTGAAACTGAGGTGAGCAGGCATTCCATCTTGTGTAAGAATATTTTAATTACTGGATTTGGATTCGTGGACTTGTGTTTTGAGCTACCAGTGCAGAAACAGGTATCATGGTGGAATATTCCACATGCTTCCATGCATAGATGAATCATCTGGGGCCAAAATCAGGCACACTTTATCAATAAATACGTTCTAAATTACTTAATCTGGAATATAAAAAGTCGAGTTTTCTTTGAATGACACCCCCCCAAAAAGCTTCCCATCGTATGTGTTTTTTTCTTTTGCATTGTTTCAACAAATGCCAGCAAAATAGTGCAGGCACACTCATAGTATATCAAGAACGAAGAAATAATTGTGGTAAGCTTTCTTTCTTGTCTTTCAGATAAGGTAAACAATTACCGGTACTTGTCTTACACGCCATTAAACAATCGGTTCTGGTAACCTCGCTTGTCCAATCCGCATCAATCAAACCCGACGGAGATAAACATTTCTGTCACTGATGCATCGCCCGTTGCATCTTCTGGACGTCGCTGGAGACAAGGTGACACCATTATCGCATAACTCGCCAACGCGGTGGTCGGGAAAATTTCAGGCCCACGACTATTTTCGCATGCATCATCCAATCGCTAATTTGACAACGAAGGCGCTAATTTAATACACCTCATTTCAAATAGATCACCCGGTGGTGACCGTAATACAAAATGGCGGCCGATCGGGTCATTTTGATGGGACGTGGTGTTCCCGACATACCATCTGTAATGCTTGTAGCTGGCGTTCTCGTGGAAATTTCCGTAGACGCGAAACGAATAGCGAGAGCAGGCAGGACCAAGGCCATGTCCGAAACGGGCATTCAGAGCTACGGCTAGGTCTATGTTTTGTTGTCTTAACGTATTTCCTATGAGACGAAGTCCTAGACCTAGTTCTAGACGACAGACGATCTCCTCTTTAAGTGGACGAATTTACTCCTTAAAAATCATTTTGCGTTGCCAGAGCGATTTTAGTAGGCCTATATCAGGGCAATGCTGTGGTCCCAATAATCATTTCAAAACGAATTCTAATTTAAATGAATTAAAACAATCTGCAGGGCATTTACGGTCGTACGAGCGCAGATTCTGAACATCATTTTGACTTTGTAAAAAATTGTACGAATCACTTCCCTTGCAAAACGCCACTTAGGCCCCTATTTGTCAAAAAAAAAATCTCTATCAAAACAAAATACGCCAAACAGTTTTACTTGTTTATTCCTTGTCATTAGCTTTTCCATGTTGTGTGCAAATTCTACATGTCAGTAAGAATTGGCAGTGTTATACAATTATCGGTGTTATACAATTCAAGAGGAGAGAAGTTTATCGATGGAACCACGCGCACAATATGTCTATTTTGATCGTACCATCAGTACCAAATACCCACGACCTCATTGTAACATGTACTTTTTGTTTCCATCAGGGAAATATTTCTCCCGTTATAAACGCAGGTACAGGCCTTCATTGACCATCCTGCATGGAACAAATTCCGACCTGCCATACTAATCTGGAGAAACTGCTCATGCCCTCTTGTCATTGAACTTCCCGAGCGCCTAAGATACTCTCCTAGGTAGTTCATTAACTATCGTTTGTTGGTAGATGGAAAACCCGGAGCCCTTAAATCCCACGAATCCCCCGTTGCCGAGCCCTCAAAAGATTTGCAATATGCGGATGTAGGGTTGGAATAGATTGATAGAAAGCCCCCATGTAAGTTGTTCGTGAAGTGATGTCTAGGTGAATGGAGACGTCTCCGTGGACGTCGTAGCTTGCGTCTCAAGATACCATGTTGTCATGAATTTGCGAGTTGCACGCCTTGGTGTATAACTGCCTGCGATAGACAGCTATTTTCTGTGTCGAAAGCACAACAATGAAAGATTCACACAAGCATACTGCAACTTAAAAGAATTGTGGATTATTGAACCTTTCTCAAATCACGAAATCATCGTAATGGATTACCAGTAAAATGGAAATCGCAAATAAATAATTAATGTGTAAAACGCATCAACAAAATAGGGGATGATCTGCAGTTACCAACAGCAATTAACCAAGTTTGGTAAAATAAACTCTGCACACGTTTCTCTTGCATTTAATTTGGTTTCGTAAACATCCAGGCCTTCAAGTTTTCAGAGATTCAGCAGCATTTTGCACATTTTCGTAGACATAAGCAAACATTTTGACAGCGCGCAGCCGTGTTGTGTGTGCATTGCGTGACCTTGAACACCCAAAGTTTCGGTTTTCTTCCTTTTTTTCAGCCGACGGAGCTTTTGTTATGACACACACAGCCAACAGTCACCTCAGCACCGCCGAAAGTGTCACTGAATCTTAAGCCAACACCTTGACCACACCGTTACTCGGCACTGAACAAATACCTGTTCCTTTTTCTCCACTTGGTCATTTCCAGTAGCCGGTTGTGTGGTTTCGCGGTGTCTGTGACTTACGTGCGCGCCCAAGCCTGCCCCCACAATGCGCGGCGTAAGAGCGGGAACCCCGGTGACATTAAACCGCGGGAACCAACAAGTTTTTTTTACACGAGACGGCGATCGGGTTTCCCCCGCGCTCGTGTCGTCGACGGCCGGCCCTGATTGATCGGTCTGTATCGCGCGGGAGATGTTTGACAAATTGGAAACGGGATCGCCGTTGTTGTGTAATGAATTCGGGCCAACTCTAATGGCGCTCCTTTGTTCGGTTCGTTTGTCTCGGTTCACGTTAGAGAGAACTTTTTTCCCAGGGCAGCTGGGCAGGAAATCGGCAAGAACCCGGACGACGCAGACGCCAAAAAAATGGGTCGTGCAAACAGAGCCTCTAAACTGAGTCCCTTTAATGCAGTATTAACAATTGGGGTATAAACTCCTGAGCCATCTCTCCCCCAAAATCAAGCAATCAGTTGTGTTTGCTTTACGGTTACAGGAATGATTCCAGACGCCTCATTCGGCAAAATGTCCGTCGAATGGGCAATCCATCTTTAGTTTGCAGGTGCAAAACCTACCGCTTGAAAAAAAAAATCGATACCAATGCTGCCACTCGTAATTGAAGCGAAAGTCTTCAAACTTTGCTTTTTGCGGAAAAGCTTCGCTCTTGCATCAGGTGTCAACTATCAATGCGTTCATATCGGCGTTTCGAGTGATGGTGATTGACGTTTGAATTTAGAGCACACCCCGATGACTGTCGCTGGACCACCAGTAAGGGACCACGCATTTCCTTTCACACGCACTGTGGAAACTTGGAATCAGCGCAGTCCATTCAGTAATTGCCCGACACCTAGTTCTTGTCCAAGTTGGTAGATCATTTCTGGTGCCATGCACGCGGTTGAGGTAGGCAAGTTGATCACAGCGCCCTCAGTGCCCACGGATCACGAACACCGTTAAGGCCGAACGCGAAAGCGAATTTGAAGTCACAACGGTATTTGCTGAGAAATTTGCTTCAGTTGTAATGAGTTCAACTTTGAAAAATTTGCGGCACAGACATTGATCTCGCGTCACAACTGCGCGTTTGTGTTCGCTTTTGCGCCGAGCTCGCGCCAAAAATCGTTTGCTACCGTATACCAGAACACCGCCTCCGAATTATATGTACGGCTAGATATCGGCCGTCTACGGCTAGATATCATACATAATTGTCTATCAACCGCTACCTTGTGCTTGCAAAGGCATATGTGTTAGCCTATGTACGTAACATAACGAATCCACTTCCCATTGTAGACGTGTGCGTCAGTATATATGGGCCCCAAGCGGGACCAAGAGAAGCCGCGATATTCCTAGCAACTGAGGCTCCTTTGGCGGGTCGGCACTTCGATTCGCTGGTTCACGAACGACTATGAAATGCATACGTTGCGTGCGCGTCGCTACCAACAAGATTAACATTCACGTACCCTCCTGCATGGCTCTCTTCAACCAACAAGGGGGTACTTCTGTTCAAGGCGGATAGTGCCAAGCGTAGCCGGATATTTCAGACGCAGCTCAATTCTTTCGCCACAGCCGATTGGTTCTACCACAATTTCCCGCCATCTCCCCCTTAAATGTCTGCCCAGAAACCCAATTACCGCCAGAAACCAGCAAAAAAGAGGCCTTTTACAACTAAGGTGTATCATGCTGTCTGTTTCACTAGCAACCACTTATAAAAGTCGGCCGAAATTCATCAGAAATGCAATCAATGCAAAATGTGGAACACGAAGAAGTGAATGGTCACACACACCGCCGACGAAGTCTGGACTCTGTACTGCGTGTAATGACACCTAATGGACCCTTACGTCAACGGTGCAATATCTCTACACGGGCCCACTTCATTACTTGGGACACTTCTTATTGCTTCGCTTAATTGGCGACCCGTGTGCTACAGAGCTTCACACAACACCACACCACTAAACCAATATCCTCTCCAAATGGGTTATCCCAATATGCAATCATAAAAAACTGGCATACATATACGGCCGTATTCTCTCTGACACGAGTGACAGATTGCCAGCATCGAGATAACGAGATTATACCTGTTCATTTGGATAATGGAATGGACACGTCATGTATACACGGGCTGCCTGCAAGCCAGGAATTCACGGCCGGAATTACTGGTTTCGGCAGAATGGCCATGACAGTGGAGCGATGACACGTCGCGGCGACGGAGTAGCCTTGATTTGGCTCTAAACACAGCCTTTAGACCCTGACTCGCAAGATTTTCAAAATTGAAAGAAGAGAAACATTTACCGATGCCATGGACAAAGCCATTCACCCTATTCTACACTTATATTATTCTGGAGATAGTTGTACCATAAAATAAACGGGTTATTGTGTGATATGGTTGGTTTTCCTTGCTCCGTCGAATCTTGAAGAGACATATTTATTTTGGTCTTGAAACTTGACTTCGTGAATTAAAGGACGGTTCATACTACAGGCGAATGTGAAACCCAAGTTAGTTTGACGTCACGAAAGATTTGCACCGAAATTTCACTCGAGCTGAAATGTGTTCAACTTTAATTGCGAATTCGCGGCACGAATGTTTGATCTGTCGTCATAAATTTGCGTTTGTATGCTCTTTTGCGCCAACTGTTAACTGGCCTTAATTCATTCACTTTTTAATTCTTTAAATATAATTTAAAATTTTCTGGGGATTCACTGTTTGATTTCCCTGTCCATGTAAAGTCTGCCTCGGTGAAGTATTTTACCTGTAAACGTCACTGTCTGGTTCCTGTTCAATTCCAGTGTTGTTTGTGTCCTTATTCCGTCGTCTGACCTCCCTGGTCCTGCCAAAAAGTTCATTTCCATCCGGGCGTAACAAGGACAACGTGGTGCGTACATCACCCCCGGAAAAGCAATAGTATTTTTATTTCATTTTTAAGGATAAAGAGAAAATAGAAAAAAGACAAAGAGGGAAGATAAAGGAAATCGCTAACTACCTCGATAATTCTTCAGAACTAAGCCCCTGCCATAACTAATATTGATGTTCTCTCTGTTCGGTATTTTATAAAATAAAGGCTCTGTTTAACGGGGAAAGGTATAACTTTCCCCGTTAAATGGAGCTTTCTATCCATGCCTGCGTACATGCCTACTAGTTCTGAACTGCACACACCTATGCAGACGTGAAGAACGTAGAATATACCTTGTAATAAAATAACGAGCGTTCGATTTTTTAATGTTCTTGCATTGCACGTTGAGTGGCATTATGTTTCATGCCTGGGAGGAGGGGGCCGTTGAAGAGAACTAGACAAACGGGACCCGTATGTTTACTGCCAGAAATCACAGAATTTCTTTATTGTTCCGATGCAAACGGGGCCATAAAACTACGATCTTGAGTTTTTATTATATTTTTAGATTTAGGGACGTTGGATGTTGAAATCATTTTCCAAATACCGGAAAGATGTATGAAATTATGCGAGTATTTAATGAAGCAGATGTAACGGATAAAATCATGTAATTTGCCTTCACGAATGACCTTTACGATACGTCTTCCACTCTTAATGTAAGGCCACGAGCATCGTTGCATCATGCTTTCCGCTCGTCAGTCACCTTGTTTCTCGATAATTCATCAAGCGGACATCCCAAAACCGGCATCGAACCAAATTCGCAAGGGGGGAACTGCGAGACACCTTTTGCCCGTTCCAAGGCCGTCCTTTGTTCCCGGTCATTAGCATCGAGGGAGCGATATTATTTGATAAAAAATGAACATCATGCGTAGCCCGATGGAAACTCGCCCTTGGCTGAATGATTACGCCTTTTGTAAAGATATTTTATCACAGGGGAATTATACAGCCACGCATGAGTGGACGACCAGCCGTGGTTTTAATTTGGCGTTATTAGGGGGCGCACATCGATTGGTTACAGACTCTGATACTTGGGCCCGAGTTGTTGTGCCGGCTCGCACCGAGTGCAGTGCCCTGTCTCCGTCTTTGTCATCAAGGTCGGTGCTTTTCCACCGATGTAAAGACGGCTCTTAGCATAATGCAAAATGTAATTATTTACCCGGCGTTATGGAGTAAACGAGATATATGAGAGTGCTTTATGACAGAGAACTCAACTCGGAGCGGTCTATTTAAACCGTGGAAAAGCTTGTTACCTTGGAAAGGTTTGGTGTGATTTATAGGGGCGTGGTACCAGTGGCTTTTTATTATGACACCCGAGTTGCTTTGACATGGTAAATCTCCAAAGATCCTACCTGGGGATTACCAAAGAGGCCGAAATTTCCCCAAAAAGTATGCCTTCACCACCCTGTTTTGTACAACTCTGAACAATCAAACATTCAGTGGCATTCCTTTTAAAATTGACAGAAACTGCATATATGGTTGCCACTTCTGCTTTGATTTGAAATGTTGACGAAGTCAGTCGCAAAGTCAGGAAGACTGTTGACGTAAATCCTGTGATGCAATTTATCTCTCAGAATATTTGTTATCTGATCTTACTTCGTTTCGGAATATTTTTTCTATATTAATATGAGAAGAATGTGTTGGTGTAATATGCATGTATCATTGTTTCAATTATTAATTCATGAAACTACAGAGAAATTTTTCGTTCAAACTCAATGGTTCATGCGACCTTGATTATAAATTCACTTCGATTATTCTGCCCACCTGGGGCTGACTTTTTTTTTACTCCACTGTAAAACGAACCAAGTCATTGACCCCATCCCCAGGCGGCACTCGCACTTTAGGGGTGCATTACTGGTTGCCACACAAATTGGAAGACAAAAAAAATCACAATAGCCAGTGTCTGTCAATGCCAAGATTAATCCGCCCGGTCAATCGGCAAAGCCACGGCCAGGGACTCCGCGTCCGAACCCTTTGTTCGCGGCTGTTCTTTCCGGTGTGCTGTATCCAGGCGCGGTATATTTTAACGAGCGAATCAGTGAAGCGTTGGGCCAATGCAATACCAAGTGAGTATCAGTCCACCTAGCTCTCCCAAGAGACCACTGTCTCCTTTTTTTGTACGACTGCTGGCAACAATGTGTTTTCACATTTTTGCTTATCAGGGTTTGCATTTGGTTTGCTTGTTGGATGATAAAATATGATATATCAAGTATTCGAAGAGTCACAAAAATTGACGTCAACTTTCCATTATTCGTGTATCAATTCAGGGGTGGAATTGTACAAAGGGGTTACTACCATGTCGCCTTGGTGTGAAGCGATTTAATCTCTTGTGTTTTGTGCTTATAACTGAGATACACGGAAACTAAGGCCCCTACTTGGTTTATGCTATTTAGGGGGACTTTCAAACTTCAGACGTAGGCCACTCAAAAATTAATGTTTAAAAAATAAATAAACAACGTAATTTTGAATAAGGCAATGGAGGGGGGTTGACTCCAACCCCTGAATCCGCGCCTCCAGTTTCTTTAGCGTATGCTTCCATGTAGAGCGCTTAATTATGGCAGGTTATCATCTTCTGCAACAAGAGCAGATGCCTCCTGGGAAATTTGTGAATAAAATTGTCCAACATTAAAGCTACTTTGGGGTAAAAAAAAATCTGACAATTTATACTACTGTCCCTTTGAAGTGGTGAGAAAAGTTTCAGAGTTTTGTGGAGAGGATTCTGTAAATTGTACAGCAAGGAAAACGGAAACCCGTTCCACCAGCTTGTTTGTTCATTCGAAGACAGTTGCACTTTAGATTGGGTGCCGAGAATTTCAGGAACCATCACTTTTCGCGCGTGCACCAAGAGGCAAACGCACGCTGGCCCGAAATGACAACCATCTGTCGCGGGTTTCAGTGGCGCAAATTGTATCAATTATATCATTCTCCAAATGTATAAATCCCAATCAGGCGCTTTAATCCTACAATATCCAATGACTTTTGTCTCACTACCAAATGAATTACGGTGAGGAATTCAAAGAATGAGAATAGAGGATTTTCTTTTTGACTCCCGAATAATGACTGAATTCGGCTCCTCGACTGCAAAATTAACAGACAAAATGTCTATCCTATTGTGGAATAAATTTTTCTAAATACAAAGATACCTTACAGAGCTGGCCCGGAGAGAAGTCACCGCTATTCAGCAAAAAGACTTTCAGATTTAAATATTCTAATTTGGCCTCTGATATGGCGTGCAAAGTTAACATATAATCCGCGTATATCTATTGTACGCCCTGTTTTAATAGAGATATCTCTGTTATGTTTCCGGTCCTGCACACTGGGTCAACGGAAAGGTCATTGTAACGTCACGCACAATGTTTCACTGAGCCTTAAGATAATAGATGTTTAAACGGAAAACGTCGGGGGCGACCTGCTGACCTCGGACGCGAGAACTTAATAGAGATACATGTATCTTTAATGCGCAATAGACATATCTTTATTAATAATAGAGATATCTCTATTCCGGGATTAAATGTTAACTTGGCAACGTCTAGCTATAGAGATATGCGTGTACGCGGATTAAAATGTTAACTTTGCGCGCCATACTCTGACAATGCACTAAATACAAGTTGTAACGACACAGATCTCTTTTCTAGAATCCTACGGCGACACTGCTATTGCGCTATCGGTGCGTTTAGCGTCTACATTGATCAAGCGATTCAGTAATTTCGGATCCCCCCCCCCGAAAACGGGATGGGTTTCCATTAAGAGAGAGTGTTGTTTGTCCTCTGGACGTTAACTCGTCTGCTCTCCACACCGCAATCCGAGACGGGTCTCCCAAGTTTGCTCGCGTATCGACGCTCACCCGCGCTTTGCCCGCTCCGACGTCTCGCCGCGGAGTGAAATTGTTTTCTTAAAACTCGGTCATCCAATATGCCTTGTCCTCTTCTTGCTGTCTTTCTTTCTAACTTTCTTCTTCTTCTCCGGGTATACGCTTAATCATTGACTCTTCGTTTGTGTCTATGTGTACACCTTAGACCGGTTTGTTTTTACCGGAACAAGGCGAGCACGGCACCCAGATCGGTTCACTAGCCGGTTTCGGTGACTTGGCGTGTCGGTGCAGTCTTACAAAACGAAGTAGACGCTGGGGTGATGGAATTGGCTGGTGCAGCGAGTGGGCATGGCGAACGAATTACTCTCGTTAGCAGGCGGCAAGTCCCGGGAATATGCCAGCTGCACATCTTCACTTTCAGTCCGGGTTTGTGCATTTCGATAACCAAATATACCAAAGTCTATCGATGTCTTAAAAAAAACCTATCAACGACGCCAAAATGGCCGACACGGTATGAACCTTTGTTCTTGCCGGTAGTTTAGATCATTATCTGTCTCACCAGCACAATTATCAATAAATTTGTACGAGCAGTCACGTACTGAAAGCGGTAGCACGTTTCCCGTCCTCGCCAGACGCAATATTTTAGACATAGGTTAGTTCCCGTCTGTCAATTAGTTCTTATCTTCTGATCTATATAGCCTCTTAATTCAACCTCCGACCCATCAACACGTTTTAACTCTCCGAGCTTTTTTCACAGTTCTTTATCCCGGCCAGCAGTTGTGCTAGCCGGTCGTGTTTTGCCAGGAATCACCCTTCTGTAAATCTCACACCCTGAGGGCATTGCATCTGCTTTTACCGCACAAGATCAGCCTTATTTACCCAATCTGTCTAATCGATTTGCTCTGCAGTAAACCAGGGTCCAAGGAATCCGTACCCCCCCCTTTGCCCAGCGTCGTCTTGATTAATGAATTGACGATGTCTTGGTGGAGTATATCTCTATTCCTTCCCATAAACCGGGTTAGGGGACGTGAAAGTAAGATTGCCAGGGCCCGCTGATGTGACCCCATGTCATTCATAAAAAGACGAGCAGTGAGACAAAAATGATCGAATCACAAGGGTTGTGGTCATAAGCTTATGCGGATTTTCCAGGCCCCTGCTTCCTTGAGAGGTGTTGGTTTTTTTCCTTTTTTCCGGGGATCGCGCAGAGCCACTTCCACGCTATCAGCTCCGTCTCTCCGCGTGAGCTGGACCATAAAAGTGTCATCTTGCTCCACGTAATCAGTATGATGGCGTCGAGGACCCGTGCAACGAGCTACCGTGAAAATATAATGAGTTGTTCCCCGGACTCGGCCCGATATTGGGAATCATCGGACGCGCTTTTTACGAGCCACGCTCGGGCCATTTCCACGTTTACGCCGTAATCAGATTGTTCATTTTTACCTCATCGTAACAGGCTTAATTTATGGAAGAGCGATTTCATCATCGGGATCCTGTTTGGCCTGCACGATAATGCTTTCCTTTGTCCCTTCCCATTTCCACTCAGAAAAGCCGTGACTCCAGTAGCCTAAAATATATGCAGCTAAAACCTTGCACCGTAATGCAACAAGAGAAGCCAGTGCGTACGGACGCGGGGCACGCTTTCACACTTTTCTTTACTTAAATTCTATGCCCGTTTATCATCATATTTTTTTCTTCGTAAGATAAAAATGCAATAAATTGGACGACGGGTCTTAATGCTGAATCTAACAATCTTTTATATGAACCACATTTTAAAGATTTTTTTCTTCTGTTAAGAGAAATCCGGTTCGTAAGTGTGACATCACTTCAGTTTAAACCACGCCCACTGCACATGCACTGCATCTAGAGTTACATGCATTGATTGTCGTTTACATGGAACCAGAAGTCAACGCATATTTTCAGCGATCCTCAAATAGGAGCCTGCAAATCGTGGTGCGTCCGCCTCTGTGACGAAGTCGCTTATACGAACTGGATAGAAATTGGTGACACTCTGATTAAACAGTCATCAATGGAGGCTTTTCGTGGTAGCACCGCAGACATTTTTGTTCCACATGGTATGCACAAAGGAGGTTTTCCTGGAAACAAAAAAACTGCCACGCAAGATGGGTATCATGCAAAGCCTCTACATATATATGATCTGCTAAACCGAAAAATAAAGAAAGTGACAATATCCACAGAAACATTCCATCAGCCCGCGTTGGAAAGAGGTTGAATAGCACAAATCAAATGGTAACAGATCAACGCAGATCCGTCTGGTAATTGATGCAGGAATTTGAGGGATTTCGTGTAGCAGAGATACGCAGTGCTCATATGCTTGACGCGAGCGTTCATTTGGTAAATCACGACACCCTAGTGGTCGAATAGCCATGTAACGCACGCGTACCACCTGTCCAAAAGTGTTGTGCCTCCTCAGGTTGACGAGTTTCATTACAGCGTCTAAGGCGTTGATGCCAGGATCTGTGTGTTTCTGTATAGAGATTGCGCACATCATCCCCTGATAAACGGCCTTCAAGTTGCCCACTCTTATGCTTTCGGATTTCCAAAATATTGTGTCACGGTTTCTCTGTTTCCGTACAGATTTAGCTTCGGCGTGACATTTTTGAAAAAGACGCTATTATAGAGTTTGAATGGACTAGAAGGCAGTCTAGAAGTTAAATTAGAAGGGGAAATATATATGATTAAATTATACCTTGGCAGGTTTTGTGTAGGCTATCTGTGATAAACAAGGTTTGCTATTTTGGAATACGGGTGTTTCATAATACACAGTGCGCCTCCAAGAGTTTGCAACGCGTTGACCAATGTGAATCGCCCATACTGATTGAAAAACAAATAAGCATTTACTGCTTGGAAAGTTATGCGGTACCCTTTAGCATTCGTAAATTTTTCAATCAACTTTTTCCACGAAATAGATTTTCTATCTTCTGTTTGCCCCAAAAATCTGCGCCGTTAACTTTCCCACTGACCTGGTCACATGGCCTGGGGTTCCTCGGATCAATCTGCCAATTCCCTCGAGTCCCCGTCCTTCAGTATCCCCCTCCGATCCCGGCCCTTCCAAAGCTCCTTTATCGGCCCGTCATCACCAACGGCATCCCGGAGGAGTGCCCCCCTCAATACACTCCCATATTGATCCACCCAGGCGCTGCTGAGATAGCCGCGTCTGAGCCCGACATGATCACCATCGATTCCGAGAGGCAGGAGACACTTGGGCCGCGCGTTTGACCGAGGGAGCATAGAGCGTCTTAAAGGCGATGTGCGCTCGAGATGTATTTCATCTCATTTCTAGGAATTACAAGTACAAATGGATAAAAAAATACAGTATAAAAAAAAACAATATAATATTCACGTACATGACTCAAAGTAGAAATTTACAATAAGAAATACAGTTGTGAGAGTTTTACAAGGTGCAAGATCGTCTTAACGACCTTTTACTCACAAATAGACTCACAGGGAGCTCCTGCTACTTGTGACTCGTTTTCAGTAGGTTAGGACAGGTTTAAACCACAAATAGACATGAAGACATACAATATATATGTATACAACATACTGATGGATTTGCTTTTTTTCAAAAAAGCACACTGGATTTCTCTCTGGCCTCTGTTTAAAGGAGCTATAAATAGATATGACGTCAGAGTTTTCCCCTACTTTTACTGACTACTTCGTTGTAGGCCTATGGGTTAAATCTAATGGGTCAATGGGTTTCGCCTTCGTGGGGAACTTCTGGAAGAAAGCTTGCTTCCGTGTAGGCGTGCCCGTTAGGGCAGACATCCTAGCGACCGGTCGCCGGGATGGGCTGCAACCAGTCACGAGTAACAGTGCGAGCAGTAACAAAGGAATGCTTTTGTTGCACTCCCTTTGAATTTCTTGCGATTTAAATTCAGCCCGGAGGCCTTGTGCTGGTCTTGTTGGGTCGTAGTGAAGGTCTTACGAGGTCTCGACGAGAACACTGATTGGCTGGTGCGAATCCCGCATAGCAGCAGCCACATCTGTGGCACTGGAGTGGAACCCAAAACTGTCATACACACGTCTGTACAATACTATGCAGTAATTGCAGTGAGGCCCTGGTTTCCAAATTAATCGTCCGTCTCAAGTATTTTACGCGAATGAGTGGATTTTTAAAAGGAATTTTACAGTTCAAATCATAGTAAGGAGTTTTAACTGACATACATTGATCGATGCTCGACAGGATAATAGCAGTCTTTGCCAGATGCATTCATTTTCAATTAATCGAAACAATTTAAAAGCGCGCCCTTTTCACCATGCTCGAAGATCGTGCACCGATATTTTCTTGAATGACCGGCATGTGGGCTACGAAAGTACGCGTCAGACAAATGCGACAGCGATGAATTTCAACACCGATAAATTACATGTATACTGCAGTAGTATACATTCGAATGCCATAGAAAATCAATCTTCCACACAGATGGGCGACAGAGATTACCAGTATTCTGACGCAGTATTGCACTCAACGCATCGAGCGAGCCCGTCGAAACACGGGTTGTTGTCTCGTGATGTCTCGACATATCTTCGCGCGTCGACATTCAGGCAGTTCTGGATAATTTAGAGACTACATTGTACGGCGCGTCGTCTGGGGCAGTCAGCCAACAGTGACGTTTGAACACGAAACTGCACTCCCGATCAACAGCGACCCCAAATTTCTTTTCAGTTTTCAGGGTTTTTTTGGGGGGGGCAGCGGTTGGAATGTGTGTTGATGTTGAAAGTTCCTTGAAATAAAAGGACAAACTATGTAATCAGATGAATAAAGTCTGAAGTCATCTGATTAGGAACTTCGTCCAGTTCTTTTTTAAAAAAGCGTTGCAGCTTTTTACATATTGCTGTTTGCAGCAATCGGTGAGGTTTACTGGCGATTGGCGCCGAAATGGTACCGCTCGGTTTTTTTTATCAACTTTTGCCTGCCACCAGGCTAAGTAATCCAGCGTGATCAATATCATACGACAGACTGACAGTGGAGAGGATGAAGCCATTTCCAAATCCCTCAAATAGGTTAAGCAGTAGCAATCAGGCTAAGATATAATGGGAACTAATATCGCGGAGCAAAAGTAATGCGTAAACGTTAAGAAATGCCTCGCTGACATAAAAATCACCAGTTTTATCTTACTGTGATCTTTCCAGAACTGTGTCGTAAATAATTGTGTGGCAGAGGATGGAATTCCATATTCCCCGACCTCGGACTCATCAGTTTGCTTCTTCATTGCTTGCTTTATTGTGCTATTTATCAAACCGATATGTCGCACAACAACATTTGCGTTGATATTAAAAAAAAAAGAAAACCTGAGATATATCCAGGTTTTCATATGCGATAATGCTCACAATATCTAGAGTGTACTTCTGATTTAGGCCACTCGGAGATACAGCAATATTTTGTTGGGTAATCGTAGCGGCAACCCTTGTTGCCGTTCTGAAAATGGGCCCACCAGAACTCTTGCTGTAATGCCAAGCTCATAAGACTTGCTTGTATGCACCAAGAACTACGTTTAGGGTCGATATTTGATACCTGTGTGTGATATCTGATATATATAATGGGTATTTATGTACCGAGGTGTGGGCGAGCAAACAGAAGTTAGGACGCGCACCCGTCGTCTGAGAAGTTGACAGTTCATGAACCCTCCCCAGTGCCCAGGACGCCCTCAACCGATTATTGATATCTTGACAATCTCGAACTTTTGTGTAGTCTGTTTCATCACAAGTGTATCAAATCGCTTCATGTGTTAAAAGAAAGTTTTTATTGGAGGCAGCAATACAGGCGTAACTGCTCTTTAATTTGTTGAAATTAGGAGAATTTGGAAAGCGAGAAATTATACATTCATTTTATTCAGCTGACCGCTCGAGTGATCGAGGCGCAAAAACAATCGAGAATATGAAATTTAGGCCTTTGGGCGCTGCTAAGGGCTCTCTGTGCGAATTATGCACTGGGCTTGAGGGATGGACAGCTGACCATTAGGCTGAATCAAATGCAGTTGGATTAAATATCAATTGTACAAGTCGAGCCGTGTAAACTGGAGTATAGGCAGCTTCATGAATGTCTGCATTTGTTATTTATTATACTTTTTAATGAGAAGAAAAATGTACTTATTTTATAATGCTTAAACTAGTTGAATGCTCATGACATTAGACTGGGATTAATGAAATCGTACTGAATGGATTCTGTTGCGTTTTGGTGCCGTCACGATTGTTTATACATTCCCCCCAAGATATTCTTGTCAAAAATTACCTTTGGGATGTACTTTTGGGCTTCAGTGGCTGCATATACATGTAGAGGAAAATTTGAAAAACCCTGAAAATTAAAAAAAAGTTGGATATGCTATTTGTTTAGTTCTGAAGAGACCTGCAGATAAGGTATCAATATTTTATCGATGACATAAATATTTTTCACTTTCCCCCAGCATGTAATTTGGTGTAGTGTTTTACCCAGCCACGGAGACTGCGGAAATAAATCACAACTTATTATGTACGTTGAACGCCGGAAGCTAGACATGTTATTTGCTGAAGTTCACTTTATGAATGTTAACCTTGATTAGTCATGATTTTTAACATTGCTCTTTCTTCCGAGAATCAATTATGAGCAGGGCTGGAGGAAAAATGGCCGGGGAAAAAAGAAATAGAGAGAGAGAGAGAGACGGGGCGTAAAAAGTAGTTGGACGGTGGAGAGAGAACGGGAAAAGGCAAATAGGCCTATCGTAGGTTTTGCACACCAAAACAGAGAAATGGCAAACAAGAAAGTCAGCAGAGTGAATCTCAAAGGGAAAAAATGCCTTTCAATGTCAGATTATTCAATACAGGGGTTGCAATTGACCCGGTGAAAACCTTGTTTCAATAACCATAATCATCTGTAAAGGATAATCCCTTGTGCATGCTAAGCAGTGCATGTAGCCAATGTTTGGCAAGCACAAGGGTTTATCCACTACGAGCGCAGGGCATGGGTCCCCCTCGTTTTCTCTGTTTCCTCAGAATGACGCCATCTACATTCAGAATTCGCATCTTTGCATGAACAGAAAAAAGCCCCTTTTATCTTGTTACACTTCAGCTCTGAAAAAAAAAGACGCTGCGTTTGATTTGTATGCTTTCATTATTTATTTGAACAGATGAAATCTGAGAAAACATGTTTTCCTTAGAGGTGCTCTTTAAGTGCATATAGGCATATAATTATATATCTGATAAACACGATATCATTTTTTGGCTATGGAACCTTTCCCGAATATACCCTTCCAGGCAACTACGTTGGACAGTTTTTTTTCCAAATATCAACACTTCCCGAGAGACTAACTAATAAGGGAAGCATACTTGAGCTTTTGAATTTGGCGTCAACGCGAGAAGAAATTTCTTCACCAATAATCATCAAGAAAACCTTGGCTAGCCTAGATCCACCATTAGATCTCCGCATTACACCGACTAAGAGACCAATCTGGGCGCCTTCGTGCTGCTGCGCCGTTCTTAACTTTGCATCCACACTGGAAGCTTAGTTTTAATTTCCTGAGTTTAAATTATAAATCACGCTGACGAGTTTGGGGCAAAGTATATTGTGGAGTCTTTGTGACTCACGCCACCGCCTATACCAAAGATACACTAACACTCGCAAATCATCTCCAGCTACATCCAAGTGAAGTGCCACCACGATATGTCAAATGTTACCCACTTTATAAATGACATGATAAAAATCAGATATGAAGTTGGCAAACACAATTATTCCCCCCTTTTCTGGCTACACCGCTCTTTTCTGCTCGTGTTTGGTATGCCTATATGTGACTCATTTACCGTCCAAGCTTGCCAACAACTGTTTACCTTTGTCGTCCAAAATATCTCATTTATTACGTTTAGTTCCTGTGCGTCCTTTCGGGCCTCGAGTGGGCGGGCAAGCGTTTGGTGTCCTTGTGCGTCCAGGCGTCAAGCTTCCATGTTATCGTGTGAATCTACGAATTGCAACATTTTGACGGGTGGGTTTGTTTTTCCATCTTTTTAGAGAAGATTCGTGAAGTAATTTTCCCCCACGCCAAACCATTTGTGATATTTTCGAGTAGCTCACGTTAAGGGTGCATTGCAAGAAAATTTTCGACTGCAGTCCCGTCCAGTTATCTACCAAGTGAGATTGTATTAGTGCTTCTTGGCCCTTGAGATTCCTGACGATACGAGCAAGGTTATAAGCAAGACTTAACTTTGTATACATCGAGTTGGTAGAACAAACACAGGTTACCATAGTTGCAGTGCATTACTGAAATCTCGTTTTCTTGAAATTTACAGCTTGAAATCAATTAGTTATGTTGTTGTCTTCAACCAAATATAAGCTCCCTCGTTGAAGTTACAGGCGGGTATTAATTATTCACATTTGACCCAGAATAGTTGTACTGTTTTGTTTGTAGCGTATCATGCGAAACGCCAAAGGCCCCTTACTCCGCCACAAAATTGCAACATACACGCTGATGGGTACGCCAAACGCCAACACAGTGGCTGTTGGACTATGATCTGTTTCTTCTTTTTCTTCTGCATTTCCCTATACAACGAGACTAGACATCTATCACTGGACATAAGGCCATCTCATGTTGCGACTCCAACATCTTATCTTTCATCTTTGTAATATCCCACAACGGCCAAGATGTGGCCCCACTTTCTAAGGGTCTAGAGAGACGCTTAGCGGGCAATCTCAGCAATCTCTCGTACAGAGGGTAACATACACAAACGGCTGTGCAAGAGAATAAGCCTAAAGCAGCATCTGATAACAAATGTGAAAATATAAATTTCTTTTTCAGTGCTTTGTTTTCAAGCACGTGGTTTAGTTTCCCTTTTGAGATCGAAACTGTCGAGCATGACGTGTTCGCCTGTAGTACTGATATCTCTGTTTGCTTCTATAATCCACTTGAAAATGTGGCGTTTTATCCTTGCTACAGAATGGCAAGAGTTCACTACATTAATCTGTAATCCTTCGAATGTGGATTGTCCAATTATGACCGCGGTCATGGATTGATTCATGGTATTGCGATTTCGCCAGTGAGGGGATGTAAATTTTACTTCCGTGCGACGTGACGTGGAACAGCCTCGACGTTGAGATATGCTTTAAACCATGTATTCAATTAATAAGGCTTTGCACATTGTTCTGACTGGTCTTTGTATGTTTTACTATGGTGAATCACTACGTCTGGGCGCCTAACCGTCGGAGGAATAGTCTGCCCCCAAGCCACGCAGCAGTATAACGTTGAGGCCTCTGACTTATTAAAAGTACTTCATTCAGAAAAAGCCCCCCCCCCTCGAAAAAAAGAATATAACCCGAATCAGGCTCCTCGTGCATCTATAATCACACTTTTCACCGCCTCCTGTCTCCATCTCTTCCAGCTATCTGAGTCCATTATACAAGCTGGCCAACCCTTAACGCGCGGTTGATGGCTTCCCAGCGCCTAGTCGAAAACTCCCACCCGTATAATTAAAATCTGAATTTAATTTTGGTATTGAATTAATAATTGCTTTCAACACATCTCGGCGCGCGCGTGCAGGCATTCTGGAGCGTCGAATCTCTTTCTGCGATCTGGAGCACCCAATCAGAACATGGCATTTCTCGCCGCCTCCACCTCCCCCCCCCCGACAAAAGACGAAAGTCTGTGGTGCGGTGGGGGTCTGTCATCGCAGGCAACTAATAGCTCGCTCGAACTTTATGCACCGGCAAATTCGGACTCTGCGGACAGACATGGGGATTAATTGCGTCTTCTTCAAGGGGGAAAGGTTTCTACGTCTGGACTTGGCTTAGTCTCGGCCGCGCGTTACCGGGGGGCTCCGTTAAATAAAGCGAAAAACTCAAAGGAATGAAACAGACTCGCGCCTGAAGACGCAATCAGTTTATGAACAAGAAGCGTTTCTGCATTACCTCCCAGACATGATGCATACAAGATTACACATGTTTTGTGGGAAGGCATTTTGGCCTCAGAGGTTTGGTCCGTGCAGTGACAGCGTAACTGGTTTGGCAGATGTCGGCTTTTGGCTCACTTTCATTTGAATAATTGATGACAAACATGCATTTGAATAATTGATAATGATATTCCAATAGAAGGATGACAATGTCTCTCCCTTCAGGGAATGCATTATGCAAAGATAATGTTGCCTTCATTTACCATGCTATCGAGTTGTAGACTTCTGGGTTTTTCCACGTGCTTGGATTGTATCATCTTCCGTCATAATTGTTGGGCTCTTTTAAAAGGGTGCAGGAAACCGTCTCAAACGGTGCTATTTGTCCCGACGTTTTAATGTACATCCCAGTGAAATTTTCCAACAGTGAACGATGAAAATGATGAACTTTTTCAAAGTAATATCCACCCAGTCACCAAAGTATATACGAAGGCTGACAGAATGGTATGCCTTGTGTTGCAAAACTGCTATACTAAATTTGACACTGGTGGTGTCTGTGCATGTAGGACCATTTGGTCCGGTGTGCTTATCTCACCGTGTTGTCGGCTCTGTGTCCGAATGGGCGTGGCTCGAATCCAGCTTCAGTCTTCTTTTTTTCCAACAGAAATGTGATGGTTTTGTTTCCGTGATTAGCTCCACAATTAACCTGGCGATTCCGTTAAACTGGTTTATTACAGTTTTAGGTCTAACAGAGAGAAAACAAAAGAGATCCCACAAATCTGACTTTCCAGTCCATGACGGCGTTGACTTATTCATCAGCGTTTATGTGGGATATCGCATTGCACTTTTGGCGCCGCGCCGAGAAAAAATTGACCAGAGTGTCAAACTAAAAATGCAAATGATTATAGCCGCTTGGTGACGCAACGGTGAGCCAACAGATTCGGCTTGTTAGCTAGGACTTAGTGGCATCATTCACGGGAAGAATTGTCTGAGGTGTGGAATTAAAGGAAAATATAAGTTAACCTTTCTAATCTCTTCTTCTTCCACAGCAGTCATTCGCTTTATCTCTTACTTTTTTAAAATGTTGAATGCCTTTTTCTACGTTTTGTTATTTCATCAAAATGATGTACATTTCACCATTCCTCGAGACAAACAGTGTATACTAATTATACCTTTTGTGGTGTTTTGGTTTACCGTAGTTCATCCGACAAATCCACATGAAAGTGTTCGACGTTTGAAGAGCTGCGAGTCTAAAGCCAGACTTTCTCTTACTTGCTTATTAAAGTCAGTATTGTTCCACATTCTCGTGGATCCTCTCCCACCCCCACCACACACAAAAAATATCTAAACTTCAGATTTTCGCCTCACGTCTGCCCGGAAAGCCGTCCGAAGAATTCACTTTCAGATATCAATGTATAAACTTTGCTGCAACCTCCGAATCGTTCCTTTCGTAATTGCGGCCTGGGCAGATCGTCCGTGCACTTTCTAATGATAATAAAATTGGAATACCTCTTCCGAGCTCGTCTTGTGTCGTGCTCTTAATATTAGTGAACTAATGAAAGCTGCAGTGATGTTGTTTGTTGGAGGCGGCCGTCCGTCCTGATTCAAACGTCACGTGTTTGGCCTTTACCACGGCCCGTATCGCTGACAGGAGAATGCAAAATCGCCGTGTAATCGCTCGAATTCACTCAGACTTTAGAAGAGTAGCAAAGAACTCCAGGTCAGTGATTATGATTGGACACTACGTAAGAGTCTTGAAAAGGTGTTTCAAGGCTGAGATGAATGGAAAAGATAAATGGAGTAAGCCTACTAAATATTCACCGGAGTTCAATGCAACAATGTTATTTTGTATTATTATCTGAAACAGCACACAGTTTGCTTCACCAAGAGAGTTACATTGTGACAATTATTAAAACCTCGTGTACCTATTGCTCAGCCAGGAAATGCTCTGATTTCGCAGCTCATAATCAACCATGCCGCCTTGGATTTGAACTGACAGGATTATGTCCTCTTCGATACTAGATTTGAAAGGAGAGCGCAGGTGTGACGAGAAGCACAAGTCTGTACAGGCAGCAAAACACGGACAAACACAACATGTGCAAGGCATGGCTATACACAGGACAAACTACGTGATTATATATTATTCGTTCGCCCTCCAAGATCGAAAATCTACAGACTGACAAGGTCTGTCCATTCATAATCTGTCCTCGTTCAACTGTCCTCTAGCATGCTGTATAAACAACTCTTTTCTGTCTTCATATCGGATTACAGCATTCAAAACACAACCCCTTACATCTTAACTTATGATATCAATTAAGGGTTTGAACCCCACCTGTATAGTTCGGCCAGTAATTTGACATCTCCGCGTTTGGCATCGCAAAGTGGACATGCACTGAACTGATTTATTCATAGCCTCGATGCTTGTTGTCTCTTAATATACTTCGTTCCATTCGTTGGTAAACTTTTTTCAGGAGACGACAACGCTTCTGTTAACATGATAGAAACATCCAGGCGCAAGTTCGCAGAAGGCCCCCTGAGATTTTCGAATTTCTTTGAATTATAGAAGTCCCCCTGACTGTCGCAAAATAGAGGAGCGAGGGAACCCGATCCTAAGTTTCGCTCCCCAGACGGACTTGAATCGGGGTGACTGGAGGTGAAACTGTGAGGAAAGTACAACGACGACCTGATTCCGACTTGGTCGTTGTTGTGACTACACTGTCGGGTCATTTGTGTACAGCTAGTTTGAAAGTGTAGTTGACAAAATAAACATAATTCCCTACAACACACCCAGTACGATACCCGATCCAACTACCCATCACTTTCAATATACGAGGCTTTTAAAGTAAAATGCCTAGTTTGAACCATGCCGATAATATATTATCACACTAAGTGATATGGGTGCTAATCCAATAAGTGTGCCTTAAGTTGAGAACGCGTTCAGGTAAGCGCTTTTTTTCTCGGGGAAAGCAATATTCAAATTTGGAGAGTAAATTAACCATTTGAATTTCATTTTTATTTCACAGGAAATACACAGTAAAACAAAGAAGTAAAAAGGTTCCCATTAGGATTCGGAACACAGGCTTCCTCAATACGTATCGTTTTCCTAATCCACTACACCACGCAAGCCAGCCAACCTGTCACCGTCAGATTTGAAGACACCCCTCATCGGTCCCTGTCACATCCGTGATGACCGCGGTGATGACTGCGCAATCAAATTGTAACCTTACCCGTAGAAAGTGACCCCTCGGTAATCAAGAAGTGTCCTCATTACCCTGAGTTGCTCTTGTTCGCCTAGGTCAAGCAGTGGCCGTTCTTCCCGGAGGATATATCCAATCTCTAGTATCCCCACAGCGTCTGAGAGTTCACTGTAAAAACGTTTTTCCCCAACGCAGATACGAGGTGAATCCCTTAACTGTTAGGCACAAAAATCATAACTAATAGTAAACAAAATTGACACAATAACAAATGAATTATGTTTTCCCATATTTTAACGCGGTTGGATAATCTGTTTCCCCACATCTAGGCAATTCACCTGGTACCCCGCGTTCGGCAAAAAAGTGCCCAATTCTGGATCGATTATCTTAGCACGTGGTAAAATTTACCATTGCTTCAAGTGAAATACTAAGATTTTGCCATAAATGGCATACGTGGGCCGCACACCACGTACCCTTCGTAATGCGTCAAACCTTTGCAGTGATATGCGAAATGTAAGCGTAAACACAGTCTAACCCTTAACCAATGGACATCAGGTAGTGGCCACAGGCGTTGCCGTAGATCATCGTTAAGTTCTCTCGCCACACGGGGTGTCCGCTGTTCCTCCTGCCTTCAATATTCTTCTCGGTGGGAGAATGTTCGTCTCCCCCTCATTAGCTTCAAGCAATTGTAATACCTTGGAGCGCTTCGGTACATGCGTTCAGGTGTGCCCACCACACATCAAAATACTATCAAACTTAATGTACAAGGGAATCAAAACAAATGGTTATTTGTATAGCCAAATATCTTATGTACTTCAAGAAACTATACGGCAAGGCTGAGTGAAGAAGGATCTACTTAGATCGTAAATTGCAATGAGAAAAACTGTCAAAGAGATTTACGAACTTAGGTTCAACTTGAAAATGTAGTGCATTGGCTTGTTATTAAGTCAGGATAACCGATGAAATCTGGATTATTTCGTCCCGATAGTTAACGTAAGTTAAAATATAAGTTCAAAAATGGGGTTATTATTACTTTAATTTCTTTCTCAACCAGAGCACTTCTGACCCTTGAAAGTTGCTTGGCAGTCTACTGCTAACATCATAAAAGAAATAACCTTTTCCAATCCTTGGCAATGCCATATCAGAGTGGTAATAATATTTTGTCCTTCATAATGGAAACGATTTCGCGACCCGGATGGCTCAAAAATAGATTTAAGGGGGAAAACCGCGCAGCGCCGAATTCTCACCCGATTACCGCCTAACAAGGTTAGGGTGGTGTCCTCTGCCCGGCGAGATTTCAATTATAGTACAGCGGGCCACTTCTTCGCACAGGTCTGGCCACCGACTCAAAGTAACGGACATGCAGTCCAACTGTCTCTCCGAAGACGGCGCATCTGTTAGGAAGCATCGTCTAGGGGCCTATGACGCTCGAAGGCATATCGTTTTTCCAAGAGGACCTTTTTGGCCGGGAATTACATATTACGTTTTTTTATGAAAGGTCTGAACTTACCTTATTTTGAACATAATGTATAGTTGCCGGCAGAAGGTTAATTGTTGTTCACTTTATTGAGTAACTCTCTTAATCTATGTTGTACGCCATTTTTAACAACAGTGATGGCTGTAGAAAATCATACTGAGAATTATGGAAAAATGTTCTTGGGTTAGCTGAGAATGGAAACAAAATAAAGCAGGAAATTTCACATAAGTATTGCTTTGATGTAAGAAATCCGGAATCACTCTGGAAACAACGGAAGCCATTATGACTCCTAGGATTCTTGCGATAATGCTGGAAGTGCGGCCAGGAAGCACTTTCTCACGGATAGTGTCAACATTGCGGAAGATGTCTATTCATGTCAATTCCATGCATGGGAAACTCTAACGAGATACCAGCCACGTGCTTTACTGCCTTGCGTCCCTTTGCCGCGTTGCCCGGGTGCGTTTTACTGAGCGTGGCCGTCAACGGCGCCAAAATGTCTTGAATTGTCCTGAGCAGAGAAATGTTTCCAATGGATCGCCTGAACAAAATTGGTAACGCAATTAGGCCTGCGGCAAGCACCGCATGTATCCTTAAATTTACAATAGCCATGTATGGTGTCGCTCGGCTTGCCTGGGTTTGCAGGAATGTTGAGATTTCTGGTTGTGGTACTCCACTGATAAATGTGATTCTGAAGAGATACCGTGACGCAGCGTCGTTGCGATGTTAATAATCTTAATAGGCAGACCGAAGGATGCAGATGCAAAACATTTGCAGTCGTAACCGGCGACGGACGATTCCTGACAATCAAAGTTCTTGAGCAAGTTAGTGAAATCAAGCGTGGAACTCAACTCCGAAATAAACTAATTACTACTAGTACTACCTTCCTGGAATGACTGATAGTTAGCGGGCACATACTTGCGGATCTAACATTGATGCGAACCAGAATGTTACAGTTACCATCCTTACATTGTCGGAGAGAAGAAACTTGAAAGCCAAAGAATTTTACCGCGAATAGAGCCAAACTAGCATACGGATAAAGTAAATGCCATCTAGCCTGTTTTTGCGTGTTATTTTCATCTTTGAGTACCAAGGTTTTTGCCGTTTCTTGCAACTCTGGCGACCCCAGTCCGAATTCTAAAAGGACCACTGGAGTGGGATTTTCAGACCTTCTCTGACTACGTGGGTTCAACACCATCGTTATCCACTGTTTCGCTCTCCCCTTTCTAAAACTTAACAGCTCGCGTCTTTTCAATGAAGACAATGGATCTAAAGGACAAGAGTGCTATATCACAGATAATGATACCCAGGATTTTTTTTTTGCAGAGCTAGAGAAACATACAAGAACTGTTATTTGCAATAGTGCCTTGGGCTCATTTCTCGCGTATCCCCGGTTTCATTCAAAGTGAAAAATGAAAGCAGCTTGCTTCCATAAGTGCACGTCTCGATCTCCGCGAGTCTCGCCAGACGTTCGTGTACACGGAGCCTCTCATCCCGCGCTGTTGTCGTATTATGATGGATGGCGATTGTTTGTGCAGTCGTGCGTGGTGATTCCGTCGTCGTGCGTGGATGAGCCGCACTTTGGGATATCATGAATGTACACTATGGATTCTCATGGATGATTGAAGTCCTCGGCTGTAGGCAAAGGGAGAGAGGAGAATGGGAGTAGATTCATCAACCCTGCTTTTATCTACAAAAAAAGCTCTTCCCAAATGTAGCTAAAGAGACTTTGCCTGGTAGCCATCTTGCAGGGCAATTCTTTTGTTCCACTGGGAAACCTCCTTTTTGCATACCCCTCTGGAACAAAAGCACCGGCCTGCAAGATGGCAGCTATACAAACCGTCTATACATTTAAACACGCTTATAATGTTTCGTTCCTGCTTGCCAAAAAGTGCTGTGTGAGCTACCCGTCCTTCGGAGTGCTTTTTGAGTAGACGGACGTATCTTTAATTGAATTCCAGTTTTAAAAGCTCCAGAGAAGAACATGAATGAACGAAACAACACCGCGCATGACATGCGCGCGCACAAAGAGTCATTTGTTGTCTTGGCATTGTGTCGCTAATGGAAATCAAGTGATCAGGTGTGATGGAAATTCCGCCAAGTCAACGTGGCTACTGAAAGTGCAACATGCCCATTCTTCGTATGGGCAAAGAAAATGGAGTGCAATTCAACGAAGACATTTTATGTGCACAATTTTAAGATACATGAAATAAACCTGGCATTGTCATGCCATCAGAATTTTTCTTGCAAACGAAGTAGGCCATACAGAATGCCCCTATAGGTTTGCATACACGTCCCAGTCATCATCCGTGTGAACACCCAGTCTAACCCACCACCATACCCAGGCTATATATCGGTGAGCACTCCATGTTGCTCTAAAGGATCTACCAAACTCATAGCATGATGCTAAAGCCACCGACTGTAACTGTATTTTCAGAGTAGCAATTCAGTTTTGCGCGAGCCCGAAGTATCTGAAGGCATCATTTATGGAAGAGACCGCCCACAACCCATTTCGTATGCAAACATGGTTCGAGCCCTTTTCGTCTGCTCGATCGTGCATGACTTCTCCTTTGCATGTCTCGCCCGCTGATCGGGTGCTTTCTGATCAGACCAAGGGAGTGCTCCATTCTCCATGGTTGTTGTCGGTGCTACAGTTGTGCAACTTGCTAGCCCCACCGGCTGGCCGCGAATCACGTAAGGACAAATCGTCGATCCCGCGTTCTAATTAATGGTCAGCGAGGTATTGTGGGGGCGCTCTAGATAGTTACCCGCCGGTAAAATCAGACGAGACCCGCCACAGTCAGCTAACAGCGTGGTCGACGTTAAAACAGCTGGGAGCCCAGCACACGACGCGGCGTTGATGAACTACGTACGGTTTGTCTATGGAGTACTGCCAAAGATGTGAATAGTGTCGGAGCGCACAACCGATAACCGCATTGCGAGCTGCATGCCCAATTGGCCACACCGTGGCCGTGACGGCGATGTTAATACCCGCATTTACTGCCCTTCTAGAGAACGAGGAACCTTCTCCGGATTGCTAAACCAGAGAAACTCTCACGAAGACGCTCCAAGGGTGAAATGCATTAAAATTTCATATTTACAAGATTTCGTCTTTTGTGGAGGTACCAACGTTCCAGCATATGGACTGTCCAAAAGGTAAGATACAACCTTTTCTGTCTGTATTATTCATTGAGCGTCCGTAACGACCGGAGAATCGTGGAAATTGGTTCTTGTGCGAGGAATGTTCGCGCTCAATGAGGCACAGGCAATCTCCGGGATGATCAATCAATGACCTCGCGCTCTCCACAGCGCTACAACGAATGGCGAAAGTTGACCGGCAACTCTGTTCCCCGTCACAGCCGGGGTCTCTTATTTTCATAAATAAGGAAACGCTTCTGGGACGGAACCTACTCATGGCTGATTTATTGTCGGGGCTTTTAGTAATTATTTGTAGCCGCTGTGACGCAACTGAGCCAATCTGCATTGAAATGAGAGAAAGATTTGTCACTGAGCTGTGTGGTTTGCCTGTTTTTAAGGCCCCAACATCACCTGTGTGATATTCGCAAGTAGTACGCCGTCTGTAGGTGTGATGCGATTAAAAAAAATTCAAACGGTATCTTGAATATTGGGGGAAAAGATGGCCCGTTTCTGGAAACGCAATCAAACCCTGGCACTTAGAAGGGATTACGGCGCACTTAAAGAATATTATATGCCAAGGATATTGCATCTCGGGCGCTGCCCTGGCCGTGGACACTATAAAGCTGGGAGATTTATTGGCAACGTTTCTCGTAGCCAAGCCCGTTACCTAAAGGTAGGAGAGAAATCATGTCAATATTTTCTCACCTACACTGATTAGTGCACTGCACCTATACTGTGACTCCAGCATCTATGCGGGGAGGCAGGCTCTGCCTGATCGGATATTTAATTCGTGTACATTAAAAATCATCTCTAAAAGTTTGATCACTGCAGTGAAAGCGCCAGAGAAATATTACCCCAAAAATTATTAAAAGAGGACGTGCTGTGATAAGGAATAGAGGCGAGACAGCTTCATAAACATGTGGGTTTTGTCCTGATCACCTTGAGGCACGAATATGTACCTGTGCGTTTATCAGGAAAAAAGTCCAGAGGCATCAAAACTTTTTTAAAAAGGGGAAAAGATGGACACTGAATGACGTTTATGGTAATGGTGAATAATGAGAAGGGAAAAAAGGCAAGTGTCACGTGATATCTTATAATTATGCACACAAATGGCTGAACCAAACAAGCAAACAGAACGTGCAGGTGTGGGCCCATAGAGACGTTAGCTGAATTATTGTCAGCGGAGCGCTGTAAGACGTGAGAGGAGGAAAACAGAAGAGATAATAAATTCAGGAACATGCTGTGTCTTTGGCAACAGACCGCTCTGCATACCCAATGGGCAGCCCAGGCGATCAAGATTTATAGTACGAATGGTTGTTGATAGACTTGATACAAAATCATAAAAGTTGTACCATGCGGGTAAATAGGATTTATAGTAAAGTTAGCCTTATATCAGCCTAAATGGCCCTAAGATTGTAAACGGGAAAACCTGCAGTGTTTGATGTAAACAACCTGGCCAAATATTAAGTGTCGCATCTTTGTAGTTCCTGTACTATTCCCGCTTGATCAAATCACCTACGGTCTTCCCCTGATCGGCATTCTTTTGCTTCCCCCACAAGGCCAGAATCGGGTGGCTCCCGGAGGAGCCTGCCCTTATATACCGAAGACCCGCCCGCGGGTACGTGAAACACGAGAGGGGGAGACAAGCGTCGGCTGGGTCCATTGGGAGCGTTTATGACGAGAATATGACGAGAAGTGAAAAAAAACGGCCCGGGTGTGGTTTTGAAAAGTGGCACCGGCAAGTCTCAGGGAGGAGATAATAACGCTGCAGCCTCGAGAAGGAGCCCGGTAAGGTTGAGCTCCCCGCGGCTCTGCTGATGATCCAAGGTTGAAAGATGATATAAGTCCGAGGGTTTCGTGGGTATCCCCCCTTCCCTTTTTCCCCTTCGTCTTTCCTCCTTCTACGTCGATCCCAATTGATTGTCTGCAATTTGCCTCCATAATAGCCGGCGTGTAACGCCGTCACGTCGCATTATGCAGTTGTCAGAGTCAAAGATGACGCGATCGAGGGGAAAACCGCGGAAGTCGGTGCTCATTATCCGCTGTCGATCCGGATCTAGAGTGCCGATGGATTTTTAAAAGCGACCAACATGATCATCTCGTCTTCTGTCTCTTTCTCGCGCTCATCCTCACCGGGCAACCAGTTAGGAATTAACGCTCACAGTAGGGGGCGCGTGAGACACACACTTCGCCGAGTAATTATACTCGGGGGTAATGTAGTTCTGTCATTAGTGTGTTGTCACCACGCATTGAACAGAATTCCTTGGCCTACCAGCCGAAGGATGTAAATTAAAAACTCATTTGTCTCAATTATGATTGAAAGTAAAGCCACATAATCCTCTATGGGTCGTGGTCGCTATTTGCTCATTATGTTGTCAGCGCGTATGTTTTTCGCGCATGTTGGTCAAATGCATTGTCTTTAATTATTTTCACAGACGGGAAAGGTGTTTGAGTCCATTTCTTTTGAAATGGAAGCTCACCGCCTTTTTTAACAAACAGAAGAAAAATATCGCAGTATATGCCTGAGACTGACTTGCACATTATATTTTTCGTCATAATAGCCTCTGTGACGTATTTAAATGGCATAGGCCGCTCACAGCCGTCATAAAAGGATCGTTTGTTCACTAGAATGATCGTTGAGTCCGGGTTCTTTGTGTATTTCAATGCAGTTTGCTATGTGGATAAGTCTCTCGGTACAAAATGCTAACATCCGTCGTGCCACGGAGCTTATTGGATCTTGACATGGGCAGAGGAGAGCATTTAGTCACTGATTGCCCAATCAAGGACATCTTGAGGTTCAAGACGAAGGGTTAATAATATGAGCACCATGCTGACCGCATATGAGATCTGTCAAAGGCATGACGATATTGTCCTACTGGAAGTTAGTTACCGCTGTACGATGTTTTCCTTAATGCATTAGTGCGGTGCTATGTGTGGATGAATTTCTGTAGAATAGTGTCCCCTTTGCATATTCACACATGTGAAGTTCATATGCTTTACAGAGAGGCATATAAAAAAATAAATGATTAAATGGTAATTTTCTTGCTGAATATTTTTGCTTTTTCCATATAAATGAAGTCGTTAAGGTACTCACAAAGGTTGCTTAGTAATACATTATATGGAGTTATGAAAACGCAAAAAGTTTAAAATAATAAATGTAATATATTTTGTATGTGTCGTTTTGGCCGTCCTTACGAATGTACTAGATTGACTCTAAAAAAGCAGTTATGTTTCGATAATGTGCGATTTTTACAGATATAAAAATGTGATCATTTACGTAATTGAGTAATGTATTTGTTTTTCAGGCTGTGTTGAAAATTTACCCTGACATTTTGTTCCGGGGGAAAATTGTAGCCCACATGTTAACGGAGCTCAGGGAGGAAACGGCGGGCACCAGACGGAACGGTTTTTGTGCATGTGTGTGTGAACAGGCTGCAGTTGTGTGCGGCAACTCTCCGGGGCCGGCCTATAAGTGGAGGCGTTTGTACGCATGCACCAAGAAAAACAAGAAAGGGGCAATGGGTGAGATCCGGAATTATCGCAGTGGAAAATATGGGAGCCTCCGGCTGTTAACTCTGCACTTGATCTTAGCTGGGGACTATTTTTCATTAATAACTCTTCCCTCCTCAACTGGATTCCAAGGCTTTGATGCTCAATTTATTCATGTGTAGGGGGCTGGCCGGTAAATATCGCCAATCGCAGAGTCTTTGCCTCGTGGGTGTGTGTATGCGTGGGGGGGGTGAAAGGGGGGCCGGTGACGGGCTTCTTCGGAGCTTTTAAGCCTCGAACGCGCCGCTTGATAAATCACTCTTCAATTATCCATGATTTCTGGCCGAGTGTTTAGCGTTCTATTTAATTAGGATATAAATTCAGGGTGTGGGGTTGTGATTGATGGTTGCTTCGCACGCGTGGCTTGACGTATTGCTTTTCACTTTCACTCCTAAGTCTTTCCCAGTCCTGGAAAAAAACAGATCTTGGAGTGGAGCAGCATCGTTTATGTGTGCTTCATGAACACACCAAACGAGACGTGAATAGTCGTACTTTTTAACGTTCAGCGAGCTTGCTAACAAATCGTTAAAAAGTTTGAAACCTTAGCGCACTTGATGAAACTTAAAATATCCTCGTCTTGCAGTAAATCTAAACATTGCAACGTCGGCAACGAATATTTAAATCACTCGTATCTTCCCTTCTGAGCCCCGTTTTGCCTTGCTGCTAAGTGTCCAATTGGGATGCACTCAAAATACGAAAATGTACATCAACTTCGAGTTCAGGTTTTTAAGACGGGCAGGGCATTCGCATTTTTAACCTGATTAGGGGATCGAATGCTGTGTGGTGAATTTGGTTTTCGGTCAGTTTGGATTTTTTTCTTTCAGTCTGCGAAGACGAGACATTTCTTGTCGTCTTACCTGTTGCTCGTTGCGTTTTCTGTCTTCCAAGCTTTCGTGTATAATGATAATAATTTGGTTTCATTTCAAGTAAAGAATTCATTTGTTAATAAGAATTCAGTTCATTTTGTTTCTGCTGTTCCTATGCTGTCATCTGTCTTGTCTGGGTCCCCGTCTTCCCGTCTACCGGGAGCCATCGCTGAACACTCGTCTGTCATCTGGGGCAGTGTGAAGTCTGTCTGCCAGTCTACTAGTACTGCATCCAGAGAGTGCATACTCTGTCGCTGCATGAGGCCGACTGTCTGTCTGGCAGTCCATCTGTCTACATGTCTTCTGACCACTGAAGGGCTTTGGTTTCTCAGTGAAAGGTAGAATAGTTCATTTTCTCCAAATATTTCAAATATATACTTCTTTGTTTGGCCTACAAAGTATTTGCTATTTTATTGTTTCATATTATCATTATCATTATACTCTATGGGCCATTCTACATAAATTTCGTACGTCTGAATTTATTGCTGGCATCTCTCATTTATCACTGTGGCTCGAAAATACGTCCAAAATCATTTCCAAAATTCCCGCTCTGTTTAGTCGGAATCCAACCAAATTCCGCAGTTTCCGCCTTCCAGCCCAGTTTCTCAGGTTGTTGTGTGAGCTCTTGCCAGTGATCAATAAACTAACCAACAGTACACATAGCGACGAAGAGAGCCTCTTAAATCAATGGTAAGGTCCATGCCTCTTTCTCGGGTCATATTATTCTAGCAACGGGTCCTGTGTACCTCCAGAGCGTGCCAAGACATTGACCAAGTCCTCGCTGGATTTCCGATGCGATAGCACGGGCTGAAATTATCATCAAGGCCCTTGCGATATCCTGCCCACCTTACATAATACAGCTGCATTTGTAGGTCTGTGATATCGCTCCCCCAGAAAACCTAGTCCAGTGATATTTCGGGTTGAAATCTCAGCACTAGATAACTCCATCCTTCAACCGATAAACACCTTGATGTTCCCTGCTTGTAATTGAAAAAAGGCTCTTCATGTGTGTTATTCTTCCGCACCGCCCTGTCACGAGTCTTTTTACACGACGTAGGCAGGTGTCGGTCGACGTGTTTAGCCCCGTGTAGCGCGCCCAGGACAGGGCTAGTGTAAGCGGAATCTATCAGGGGGATAGAGAACGGCTGCTGGCGCTCGATCAGATGGATGTTTACCAAGCCATTGGCTAGTCACTGATGCCCTGCTACTCCAGTGGGAGAGACGAAGAAGGGGACGGAGTGGGAGGCTTGTGGAAAGACAAGAGCCGAGGCACTGTGTAAAGAGGCGACCAACGATGGATAGGCTGCCTACTGGAAACGGGGCCCCGGCTGTGGACAGAGCAGCGCTGATTGTTTCACGAGAGAGACAGATCGCAAGAGAGATGTATACCAAAGGCAAACAGGGAGGCAGATGAGGAAGGACAGAACTTGGGGCCGGGAGCTAACGAAAGACAAACTCAACTTTATGAGGACAGTTGAGAGAGCCCCGACGAGGTTGAGACTTTGGAGAAAAGTTAAAAAAAAAGAGAGAGACTCAGAAGCAGCTTTAATGAATAGTTGACAATATTCTCAAATGACTTTCAATCGAATTTATTGACAAGTTGTCAAGTCTATTAATTTGGATTATCTGTATTATCAAGCTGAATTAAACTTACTCAAGTTCTCCGTTGAATGAAATTTGTTCATCAGTCAGTGATTTGAATTCCAGGCAGATTAAACTTCATAGAAGATTGGCGGGAAATCAAGCTGTTTTCTGGCGCTCAGTAACTTAATCGATAAAATCTTGCTCACCTTTTGAGAGGCAGATTGTTCAGCGCTATAATGCACCCCTGCCTAAACTTCGCTACAAGCATGCAAGGTGCAGGATTTCAAACGCTTTTTAGCAAATGAAGCCGTATCTTGACAAGGATGCACACTGGAAAGATTTTGCGTCTCGCAGAAGTGGGGGAAAAGCTTCAAATCGACAAAAACATCGGGGATATATTTTTTTTCTCCTGGTAAAAAAGAAGGAGCACAAGGACAAGGGCTCGGGACGAACTTAATTGACCTAGATTGGGCCCAATTCGACCTTTCGAGAAATTGCGGCTCGCTTCACCTACTTTTCGCTGGTATCCATGGCAACCATGCCCATCGCTGTACTTTTGGATTGTTGACACTTCTCTGCGTGGTTAGTCTCAATCTGTCTGTCTTCCGGCTTCGCTATTTATTTCTCGGCATGTTCTTCGCACATGTCCTTCTTTCCTCTACAGCATTTCTGCATCCTCGTCTCCGCGGTACAAAAGGTCCGTCGAGGTTTGCTTATCTCTCTGTCTTGCCATTTGCTCGCTCAAGCCTTTGGGAGAAACTACAAACTGTAATCTTCGGTTTTTAAGCATGTATCAAATATGTGACTGAGTGTTGCTTTGAGACAGCTGTGTTCATACATAATTATTCAGCATGCTGGTGTCTTTTCCATGTCGCACATTTTAACAACCCCCCCCGCAGCATTTTCAGCTGTTCTGGTCCGGCTGAAACGAATCAAATTGAAGTCAAGTTGACTCGATTTGTTACCAGCCTAGCTTCAAGTGCTTCTCAGCTTCGAAATGCGGTGAAATGAGATACATTTTTTTCTTTTACAGGTGTTAATTTAATTACAGAATCCATTTTCTTGTGTGCTTTCTTGATTTTCAGAGCACTGGCGCCAACAGGGACAAGCATGCGGAAAATTAATTTCCACACTCCTAGCCTTCCCAAAAATATATAGGCCTTAAGATCGGTTGACATGGCCTTCGCCTGACCCCGGGGAATCAAACAATAAAACCCATTCACTCCAACGTGCATGACCACAAATTTCAAGTGAGAAAAATATAAACTCCCTCGCTTAATACATCTCCCCCTGGAGCATGCGATAAGTGCCAAGCCAGGGCTCAGCTCCCCTCTCTCTGTCTTATGCCAGAATTCTATTAGAACCCATGGGCTCGGGGGATGCCACGTCGATACAGCACGCCCGGGGAGCCTTCCGTCATTAGAAGTCCAATTATCCCAGCGGGTGAAAAGGAAGAAATCGGCATACTTTTGTTGTCCGTGTCTTTTAACCGTCCAGTGTGAGAACAGAGATCGTGGATAGAGGGGTAGCGGAACACTCGTGTTTCTTGCCCGTGGGCACCGCGTAGGGTGCTGCATATGTAATTCCCGGGAGATAACTACATCGCGCCTGACCACGTGTATTTCTCCCCCGACTAAACATCGACGCGGATTACACTCTCATATTTCGGTCCGAATCAATCATTATCGATGTTTGCTCCCCCCACCCCGAAACCGAATGGCATACGAAAAATCATCAGTTTTTCTTCCATTCTTGCGTATGTGATTTTTTCCCTGCTCCTGTTCTCCGCTCAGGGGCGAGTCTGGCAGAAAATTAGCGCAATTAACCGATTCTTTGATAATCGGCGGCTGTGTTTGTCACGCTGAGCGACAACATTTGCATTGGTAGGTGAGTCACAAAGTGTCGTCTGCGCGCAGGCCGCGCCGCGTCCAGCGGTTTCCGCCTCCCTTATCATGAGCCACCACCGCCTTGGCGCCTAAAATTAAAAGTGGTAAATTCACCTTGAATCGGGCATTGTTTGGAGAGGACGGTTGACCGGTGTCATCCAGGCACGGAGCCTCTGAAGCGACCATAGATGATATGCTCCATATTTGCTTTACCAATTCCTGGATTATTATTTACCGACTGGTGGGGGGGTGGCGGAATCCGGCGATGCCCCAGACCGCGGCCCGGACTGTGTGGCCATGATTACGAAAGCTTGAGACAATATATCAAAAGTTTTTCTCTTTTGTCTATGCCCAACGGCGCATTTTAGCGGGATCAACGTCTGGGACCAAGTGACAAGGGGCTTACAGGTGTCGAATTTTTTCATTTCATTCAGAAACGGAGAAACGAGCCCTGCAGCCAGTTACAAGCTTAAAAGGGTAGAGCGATGAATTTTTAAGAGAATTGGGCTCGATGCCACGTTCTCAGTAACCACACGTATTTAATGACTATCAAAGGTTAAACAAGCGTCAAAGGTTACAAGGCATAGGTTACCTTTTCACCTCACAAGAAAGGAGGTTAATAGGCCTATCTCAGAATTCAATTTTTGCCGTAAAATATGTATTATGCTTAATGAGCCCTGTTGCACCGTCGTATGGGCAACAGGGACAAACATGTGCTAACCTGATTTCTGAGTGAAACAGTCGATGTTGATCACGTCTATCTCACGCCTACGCCTTCCACCTGTTCCAGAAAGGTATACACTTGCTCTTTTTTCAGGGGGTGGGGCTTTTTACTTGCTCTTGCAACAAATCGCATCATTTGGAATCTCCACTGCTCTCAATTAGCTGAGGGGCATGCCCGACAGAAGCCTGTGGGAAATACAAGGGCAGGTTTGTTGCCTGTTTACGGGTTTTTGAAGTTCCGAGGATGCGGAAGTCCTCCTTGAAAGTGAACGTGATGTCTCAACGCCTAACCCTCAGTCACGTAAAAGTCTCATTATTTCCGCTCTCATACTCCCGTTCAATCCATTCGTGACCGGCGCAGACCGTACATCACTGCCGCTTAATGTGCAGGTTCGGGCGAATGCACGAGCCATTTTGCGGCGAAGGCTATCTGGACCTACCTTCCATGCCATAACCCCAACATGTACTTCACTAATTTCACCTGTGATGGAGAGAAACAGAAGAGGAGAATAAAATGATGCATCGCTTAATGAAATTGCTAAGTCTTTATCGGTTCCTTAAAGGGTGGCATAAATTTCATTGGCTTGTGTGTCTTGCTGAAACAATTTCAGCACAGAGTTATCGCCAACGTGCGTGATCCACTTACATCAACAAGCATATGACGTCACATGCATAATCCTGGAGATAATATATAGTGCCTGTTGACTGAATACTTCAGCAGATTGAAACAGGGTGTCGTGTTTGCTGTATTTGGTTATTTTCTTTCATTTTACAGCTAATGTGTTCCTTAGATAAATGAGGTGGACGGACGATTTGTTGTTAGATTCCGTTTGTATTGCTGCGTCCACGCAAACGGAATGTGTCGTGGATGAAGAGTGCCCAACTGTATGGCAAGCCTAAGGGGAGCCACCTTTTAGAATCTCTGAATGGATTGTGGCAATTTAACAACGAACAAGTTCGCACTCGCCCTTACTTTCCTTCCCTCATCTTAGCGCCCGTGTCAAGCCATTCTTCAACTTGACAAGAAACGCACTCTTAACTTTCAAGCGGGATTCCCTGCACTATAAAAAACCTAAAACAAAGTGCCCCCCCTTCTAAACATTGAACACGAACTCCCCCAAGAACCCCTCACTCCAGCTCCGGAAAGGAATTGTTCAAGCCCGTTCTCTGGTGCATTGGCCAAAGCCAGTCAGAAGTGGCCGCTCGCGGGGGTTGAGCCTCCCAGTAAACCGCTCCGCGCGGCACTTGAGGAGCGTCTTCAGCGAGCGTGTAAGGACTTTCCGCAATCCTTGTCGGTAATTTCAAGGGTTGTGCAGCGTCGATGATGGGTGAGGCGCGGTGAGCGCACGACGGCCCTCCACTTTTTTTTGCATCGGTGATGTAGCCGGGTGGGTAAACGACTTCAAGTGACTGTGTGACGTCAGAAGGTGCCTCATGCATACTGCAGTGTTAGAACGGCGCCACCAACATCGTAGACTATTATGCTCTGGTGTCAAAGTCAGCTGAATATTCGCCTCCTGTGCCATTCTTTGGTGATGCTTTCATGCATGTTGATGTTTAGATGCTGAAAAATTGCTCGTCGTGTTGGCAGATGCTTGAACAATACGGGCACAATAGTGCGCCTCCAAGAGCTTGCAACGCGTTCAACAATCACAGTGCGCAAAACCTGTCGACCCTTTCCAGACGCGTATTGGGTCGAAAGATTTCACGCACTGCGATTGGGCAACGCGTTGCAACCTTTGGGAGGCACACTATTGTGAAACGCTCGTTTTATGTTAGATTGTAGTCTTCAGCCTCCAACAGCACCTCATTGGGAAAACTGAAGCATGCACTTTTGTAGGTGTAGAACCCTTCCATGGTATGAAACAGGTCACATGTGTACCCGCGAGGTAAGTACTCTAACTTGATATCTGATTCCTGCCCCCTTTTTGAATCCCAGAAAACGCCAATTGATGACGAGAATCGGATTCGCTTCTAGCTCACTTGTACTTTACTCTGGTTACTATGCTGCAATGCACTTATTTAACAAAGCGTGCAAGAATTAACAGCGCAGTGAACTTGGGAAGTTCGAGTGCCCTCATTCGTCAAAAATAATTGGGCTATAGCGCCCTCGTTAGCTCGCACACGGAAGCCACACCTGACTGCTTTTAGGAGGACCGGTCTCTTCCGCATCAACTGTCACGTGCTCGAAGAACGTGACGCCCAATCCAAAGTTTATTCATAATTGGCCATGTATAGCAACGTGCGTGAACGGTAATTCAGTGTTGGTGACGAGCACTGGAGTTCAGCAAGCAATCCATAACGAACTGACCGGAAGAAGGCTAAGTGTCCACCATCATCGAGGCTTTTATTTCATTAAGAAATGAACTATTAACCCGGAATGACAAGACTGTTAAGGAGCTAGGGACCCATTTATACCGGAAAGCCGTTGCCAAACAGTCACCACAGTGCTATGGGCGTACGACTTGAAGTTTGAACATCCTACTCTAGAGTTGTACGGGGAAATTATAACCGATGAAACTTTCATGAGGTGTCCGTCGTGCACTCGTCAAGATGTTGCAAATCTCTATAGGAAAATGCACGCAGATACCCACATCTGCGCAAGTTAAACATGTCCCAATTACAGCTTTTACCTACAAGTATTGAGCTGTGCCACATACACACAATACATTCAGATTTCACTCCCGTCTCGGTGGAAACCAGATTTTAAATCTGAAATTTACTTTCCCGGAGGAATCGAACATACTGTGGGGGATTATTTTGACATTCACAGAGCGGGCTATTTACCTTCGTCTGTCTCATGCATCGTGGTCTAGTCCTTCACATTAACTGGCTAATGCGCTGCGCCTGTCGCCTTCTCCTTCAGCTCGCGTTGGGGAAGATGAATTATAAATGAGGCGAGTTGATGTATGTTGCGGTGTAGCGAAGGCACGCACTGTGACTTGAAAGATGCCTCTGTTCGTGCAGTATATGGTGCCGTGGACTGTTCTAGGTATAAAGCCTCTTATGGATGGTGTTAAAGATGATGAACTTTCAGGGGTGTTAAAATCAGCTGACATCGCGCCAATCTGTGGGGATTTATAACAACGTATGGTTTGGTGTTATGGCGGTGTTGGTGAGTTAGTTATCGTGGTGAATATTAAACACTGGTGATGCGGTGAAGGTGATAATGATGGTGCTGGAGGTGAAAAAGCTGTGTTCGGTGATGCTGATGAAAGTGGTGAGATATGACTGTGCGCATGACGGTGCTGATGGTGAAAATGGCCAGGATGACCATTGGTGAGACACTGGTGATGAAGATGGTGATGATTGGGGTGATCTCGTTGGTGGTGCTAATGATGGTAATGCATGCAGTGGTGAAGGTAGTGACAGAGCCGTTGTGGTGATGGTGAAGATGGTGATATGACGATGATGGAGTGATAATATCACCGATGCCTTTATACCCTGTCTGTAAGTCTGTGGGGCTGCTTCCAACACTACACGTGCGTTTCGAAAGGTCATTCGGTCACGACGAACAAGCCCAAATGGTGACGTCTTTAACAAGGAAAACAAAATGCATTCGAACACTTCACAGTTAGCACAATAAATAACTCATTTTCCCCCTTCCCAGTGGCGTGGCCCCGTCGCCCCTCGAATTGGCCAATTTTTCATTCTCACCGGGGCCGGGGCGACCGTGTGATGTCCCGCAACGGGGGCCAAGGGACGCACTGGCCCGGGCGAGCCGCCGCGACTTGCCGCGGCGAAAATCGGGGTAATTGCCTAATTACAGCCGGTTCGGGTATGGGGTTCCCCGTCCCGGGGGGACGGCCGTGGATTGAGCGGGCGTGTTGGCAGGATTCCCCCGGGTGTAAAAGTAGATGGCAGCCCCGCGTTAACGCGCCGGTCGAAAATGAGCCCAATTATATTACCGGCATCCCCGGACCCCTGTTTTTCAAACAGTATCAAGGCCGAAATGCACGACTATTTTGTAGCATGGCTGGCGCAGACTCGTCCCCAGATTCTGTGCAAGGGGGTCGTGTGCTCAATTTACCCCTTGCAGGGATTGCCTGCTTAAAGACCTTTCATGTACAAAAAAACACACCTCCGTGTGGTCACGGTCACTTCGTTGGGGGCACACCCAGCCCAGGTCAGCCTGATCACATGACGTTCAAAGACAACCAAGTTTAAGACCCCGCCACACACATACACACCAGTTCAGCTTCAAAAACATGTTAAAAGGTTTTGGTAATAAATGTGTGGACATACACGTCAGGAATAGCAGAGTGCGCGCCCACTCGACTATTATCGAGATGATAAATAATAAAAGCAATCATCGGGCTGAGCGAAATAAAAAAAAAAAACCCGGCGGCGGCTTTCATGTCGTCAGCGGCCTTCGCTTCGAGGGTTCATGACTCGCAGGAAAAAAAAAAAACTGAAGTGGCGATAATGACAAGGGGTATGATAACCAGCGCTAGATGGAAAACAGGATAACATGCCAACATTACTGTTGCTTTTTTCTTCACCTCAAGAAAGACTGATGTGCCGTCAATGTTCGAATGGTGACCCGAGGCAGTCAGAGCTGATGGGCGGCATGGTCGGGCCGTTTTCACTCGCCAGTTTTAAGAGCGAGTCAATTTCAGTCGATGGCGATGTACCCACATGGAGCTCTTAAAGACAACGGATGTTTGTTAAGCTATTGCCAGCGCACTGTGAGCATGGGCATCACGCTTTATAGATGCTGTCAGAATGTACAGTTTTGAAAGCGTACCGTGTTTATTTAACTGATTTACTATCGTAAATATAAACCTTGGAAGGAACAACTTAACACCGCTCTAAGTTTTCCTTTTCAGTGATAACTGAAACGCATCCTTTTCCCTTTGAATTACTCAGAAGGTATTCCTATGGCGTCTTGAAATTTGCCTTTTGCATGAGCTGTTACACAGACTGTCTGCTAAATAAAGTAGATTCTGTTGTCAATTGGTATTACAAAAGTTGCTAGTTTGGGACACTACATTCTACTCCCAATTTTTCTCTCTATACTAACAGGAGATTCTTATGGAAGTATGTTTAGGACATGGTAAGACAAAAATTAATTCGTACGTATGGATTACTATTTTGTACGTGCGGATTACTATTTTGTATAAACGGTTTGTAAATAATGATCCTAGGCACTTGGTGCATTCCAAATTTCGCCTTGAGCAGAAGTATCCTCGTATTGGTTGAAAAGAGCCGTGCTGGTTGTTTTGTTGGTACGGCCAGACGCGTACAACGTATGTATCTCATAGTCCTTCGGAAACCATCAAAGTGAACTTCCTACCAAAGAAGCCTCCTTTGCAAGGAAATCGCGCCCTCTCTTGGTCCCGCTCGGATCCAATGAACTGAAGCTTAGTCATGCAATGTAACATGTTGATTACTAATCCATACGTACGAAAAAACAATCCGTACCTACGAATTAAATTTTTTTTCTTACCATGTCCTTAATACGCTTCCATAAGAATCTCCTGTTATATACAGAGAAAAACTGACGGTAGAATGTGCTTTCCCAAAACATCAACTTACTGTTATTTAACAGACTTTTTTTAACAGTGTAGCGGGTCCCTTTTAAAACAAACAAATACCCAAACCCACACTTAAATGAAAAATTTCCGTTTGAAATAGAACGTTGGAACGTTGGGCTACACGTCACTGCTAGCCTGTATGCCTTGCTGTGTTTGTCTGCAGTGGTCCTGTTGTTTCTCGTGTCTTCGTTTCTCCCAGCCCACTCGAAGAACCCCTTTTCGATTTTGGAAACCTTTTTCTCTTCTTTGCAGAATGCAGTGTTGTTTGTTTGGAGAACAAAAACAGTAGGCGCTTTTAATGAACGACATGCGCAAGAAAAAAAAAGAGCGGGAAAAAAGCTAGTTGCAGAAGAAAAATTTAGGCCAAGTGATTTGAAAACCCCGGGGCTTCTCAACTCAACAGTGTCACAAAAACATGTTCGATAATCCGGACGAGATAATGGATTCTCGCGCCTGCTCCCGCTTTGATGTTTGGGCAAAAAGTTGGCGGGCATCCGTCCGGCACGGAGCGCACCGCTAACCCGCTCCCGACGCGTACGGGGGAAAAAACGCCGCGTGTAAAAATCCGAGCGCACGTGACGCTGCCGACGCTGGGATTTGTGGGCAAGAACCGGCAAGATTTTTTTTGTCCTTTTTGTCTTCTGCTTGGCTCGACCCTTTCCTTAATCGCAGCCCTGGGGAGGGATCGCCAACGTTTAGGTTCGTGTAAGGGAACACCTTTGCTGGATTGGGTGGATAATATCCAATGTTTAAAGGAGCATTTATTGATCCGGGGGGATGATCAGGAACCGTCAGGATTGTTTAACATCAAAATAAAATACCGCTAGGCAATTTTGCTGAGATAAAAATCCGGAGCTTCACCCTCAGAGCGGGAAAGTTTAGTGATCTCATTTTCTGGCAGCTTTTAGTGGCTGCCCTTCTAAAATATTGCGAGATATGTTCGACGATTTATGCGCTGTTTTTGAACCGCAGTATTCTTTTTGAAGTTTTTTTTTAGTACAGCCGAACCGCAGGCTCAGCGGGTCCATTACCATGATGACTAGGAATACCAAACGAAGAATCGGGAAAGGTAAAGAGATGGGAAAATAGACCCAAATAATTTGGTCTCTATTATTCTGCATGAGTTGTTCAACAAGGCATTCGTTCTCAACCGGGCCCGGCAAATGATATAGTGAATGTCTGACTTGGGCCAATACTGCGACGTCTTGCACGGGCTGATGGAGTTTAGGGCCTATGTGAAAAATACAGTTTTATTAGAACCGACCCCATTGGATGGCCTCAGCCCTATCATGAGGGTTGGTGTAATCACTGACAAAGCGCACTCTGTGTAGGTTTCATGAATAATGATGGCATTGATGACTTTGAAGGGAAACCGTGAAAGTTTCCAGTACAGCAAATCAAACCCACTGACAACATCACCGTCCGAGGAATAAAAATACAACTTTCCCTTACGAAAGGACTAGAAATGTCTTAAATTTCAAAGGGGGACATTTCACAGAGGTTTCGTTTTGTTTTGAAACGACTGAGCCACAGGCATTACAAGTGTCTGTGTGAAATTTATGAGAGAATTGTCTAACAGGGCCAAGCATCATAGCGCGACAGGATGGAATTACATGAAAGGTTACTATTTACCAATAATACTTTCGGTATGATATAAGAAAGCGCATGATTCGATCACAAAAACTCAGATGAGTTTAATATTGTGTTACCGTAATTGGATCCGGTTCGTACTAGGATAACTTGCGTGAACCGGCAAATTTACCAGAGTTAAGCACATTTCACTGCCGATGAGTTTCGCTTCGAATGTTTCATGACGTCATTTTCGGTTAGCATTCGAGCTTGCGAGTATGTGAAAGCCCGCTCCTCATTTCGTGTCTCGCACAACATTGGACAATCCATAACACCCCACATCGTGTACACACCTGAGAAAAAAATTACTTCCCAAGATTATCAAATGAATTTCGTGTTGTTTCAATTTGCTCTTCGGTACACTTTTTTCCCCTGTCATTTTCACCTTCATTATTTGCTTCTCATCTCGCGTCATGACATTTCGACTGGAGAGCTGTTTCGATGTACGGAGGCGAACTAGTTAATATTCTGCCCCAAAACCCCCAAAGCCCGTGTCAGTGAATTAAAAATCAATCAGGAAGTTGCTCTATTGATCATTTTGGGAGGGGAGAAAAAAATTCCAATGAATATTCCGAGGATTTTCTTTGGGGGGGGGTCCTTCTGCCCTTGTCGCTCGACATGACCAAACACATGCGCACGATCGCTGGTACCGCGTTTCCTGAATTCCCACGATCGCTGCGGGCTAAACTCGCATTCCTTCACTCTCTGCTAGTCTGGCTTCGGGCGTTCAGGGCGCAAGACGTGCACGTCCGTGTAAATAGGAAACGCGTAGATGAGGCGGTTCAACGTCCCGGTTTCACCCTTTCGGAAATGAATATTGCGTACTACGCCGCGGTATGACCTGTTAATACCGGGACGATGGTACCAAAGAAATTCATACCTAAGCTATCTTGGGAAGGTTGTTAGTTCGTATTAAAAGAAAGGTCAAAAGACGAGGTACAAATCTTATAAATGCTTCAATCCACCGTCTATTTCCCGTCCCCCCGCCATCACGGTGATGGGGTGACGGGAAAGCTCGTACCCCGCTTGATGGGTCGTGTATACATTAATAGATCAACGGTTCCATGGAAAAATACTCCGTCACGAATCCGGGTTAGCGCTGGGAGCGAGACCAAAAATAGCTCACAACATAATCGAGTGCAGTAGTGTGTACTCTGGCAAACCGGGATGTGTTCAGACATTCAACCCGCGACCGGCCCCCCTCAACACCGAGACACCCCAGGCTGTAATTTGCGGTCATTTTTTTTTGGGGGGGGGTTGGTCGAATTGGCGCGAAGCCTGGCTTTTCAGAGTATAGTCCCGGTGAAGTCGCTGGCTTTGGGCGATCCCAACTTCGGAGTGGGCCGTGTTGAGGTTCACCGCTGGAAGCAAGACCAACAGAAAAGTGGGCAAGGAAAAGTCCTATGGCTGCAGGCACCATTAACTTTACCGGCGTCCGATGATTAACTCTCTCGTATATTCAACTTCCTACATCCCGAGGTGCAATACTGTGAGGAGAGGAGAAGTGAAGATACCTCGAAGTTCTCTGTAACCTATTTACTGCAAAGTTTGCCTAGCACGTCGTGTTTAATATTCAGAGCCCTCTCTCAGAAATTAGCATTTTTCTAACTAGGCGGCTGCTTTGAAATGACGTACGAACAAACTAAATTCTCATTACTGAGATAACGGCTGGTTATTAAGAAGAAAAAGTATCATGTAGGCCTAAATAGACCTCATTTACACAGAAGCTATTTTTGGTTATGTTCCCTGAATCTATCTTCTTAAATGTAATATGAACAGTGGGTTGGTGTCAGACTATTTTGGTTCCATGCCCCAAATTCATTTTTTAAATGTTGTTTAAAACCTGTAGATGTAATTAATTACAATTTTTAAATTTTTCATTATGATAAAGGTAATCTGAGAAAAACTTTTATTTCATTGCTTCCATTTTAATTCTCAGGTTCCCCAAACTAAAGAAAGTTAACCTCGCTTATATTCAATACGGCCGACTTTTGAATAAAGTCAGATGCTATCAAATTTTGGATAGCTCCGTTGTCATATTACAAGTTTGTATTCGATTCCATGTCATGGAAACAAACAGAGGGAGAAAAAAGTAACATCATCCCATTAAAATCTGTTGTTTGGAATATACAGGAAATTAGCATGTGGTCAAAGTTTTGGTCACGAAGTTTTGACGATTGTGTAAGCATTACCTACGTCATGTGTTTTTCGTGAATCATTTTGTGATCTTCATCTATGATCTTCACTTGCATGATTTTCGTGCATGAGCACGCAGTGGTCATGACGGTGTCATGGTCAGCACATTCGAGGTTATACCGGGTGCGCAATGTTGTTTGCAGGTTCCGGGACTGAGCATGCGCCGATGACGTGTACATTATACGCATGCGCGAGCCACTTTCCGCACTGCCTTTGACCAGCACCACCCATGCACGCAAAGTAGTTTAATGCACCCATCGCAATTGTTTCTGGCTCCGTTCCGTCTGCTCGGTGCTGTGACATGTTTGACCCCTCTTGGTGGCAACTACGCGTGCGCCTGCAAATTTTTTGTCCCATCCATTATACTGCCCACGCACGTGAATAGACTGCACCCATTCGTCACAATGACGATTTCAGCACATTACACCTGCTGCTGGCTCATTTATGCGATGAGAAATCTGCCATCTATTTTTTCCTAATGATTGAGTAACCGATCACACGAGGGAGTGCACAAAATAGACCGTTGCGGTTCATGGTACAGACCGTAAATGGCGCGGCTAGCATGTCATCTCGCGTGCTCCGTAACTATCTTGCATCGATCAGCTTTAAAGGCATGACGTGTATATCCAAATATGATGGTTTTGTTTTTATTGATTCCTCCATAATGGGGGGGAGGGGCTAAAACGGTCTTCTCAGATTTTCATGTTCTTGACTTCGTTTTTGGCTCGCTCAAAGCTAGGACGGTTCAATCTGACGTTTAGGTATACATGTCGTTGGTCAAGTATGCGTGTCTTTGAAACTCCTAACTTTCGGCTCTCGTGTGCCGAAACGTCTTGTACCTCACTCGAAATACGGGCGATTCACAACAGAGCGCCTCCAAGAGTTGATCAGTCACAGCACGCGATATCTGTCGACCCAATGTGCGTTTGGAAAGGGTCGACAGATTTCGCGCACTGTGATTGGTCAACACGTTGCAAACTCTTGGAGACGCACTCTTGCCATTCGACCGCATTGTCAATTGATTCCTTAGAGTGTTTTTGAGGACGGAAGAACTCTGTTGTCTCTCTCTGAGCTCTTTAAGGTCCTGGTATTGGCGTGGCAATAGTTATTTATGTGAGACTACTCTTAAATTCTCATTGAGAATGAAGGCAAAACGTGCTCCAAGCACGAACCTGAGGAAGTACAGATTACCCTGATGAGAATCCAACTAACAGTTCAATTGACCACTAACCGCTCTTCTCTCAACAGACTTTGCAAGTCGACGAGAGATCGTGTTCCGAACAAAAAAAAAATTGGCCCAGCTCGGTTGGCCCTTTAAGCTGAGATTATAGGTTCGGTCGTGCGTCAGTCGTAGAGGCCAACAACCCCACCGTGATGCGCATCCTGATGGCATCGTTAATATCATGTTCCATTCTCGTGATCCAAACCCGGGCTTCGTGGTCCGTCATAATCATTACCCTGAAAAACAACACCAGATTGTTTACAGTGGATTGCAGATTCCGAAGTCCACAGAATCGGGGAGCTGTTATTGCCACGCTCTTGCTATGGCACGGCACCGTCTGTAGGAGGCCATACAGATTTGTGATAGACAAAACAACGAGGGCCCAACGAATACAGAAATAATCGAGTTTTCGTCTTCTGGGTTAAGGGAAACTGAATTTATAAGCCTGTGTCTGTCCTGCCCATTGTGTGGGGTAAGAATTCTTAGTAAAGAAACTGCAAGTCGATTTCACGTGCCGAACCCCGTCGACTGAAGACTTTTGCGGATCACAAGAAACTTGAACAAAAGTCTTTGCTTCAGTGAAAGTTCAACGAAGACAGTGCTTGAGACATTACCAGCGCGCCAATGTTTCTCAGTTTCGGAGGCCAGGGCGTGGTCTCACTCGGGCCATCTTTGTCTAATTTGTCTAAGATTGTGTTATTCATTAATGCATCGGACCGTTTGATTTTAGCTTCCATGTTTGCATAATAAACCAGGTGCCTTTTTTATATGCCCAGTGCGCCCTCTCGTGGCAAAAAAGCAGACCCAAATTGAAATCATGCATGCTACATTTCGATCGAGAAAGAGAAGTTGTGAACAAGAACGAAGCTTTGCAGCTTCGTCAATTTTCACCACCCACTTATTGTAACGACCAGGTTGCTGGCCCACGCGAACTTCGATACTTGAGATACGGAATATGGCGTGTCCCTTAAGCCTTACATCGATTGATCGAGTGTATGGGGAGCCGAGATGTGGTATTGGAGGCACGAACTACAAGAGGGAAATGGTTATTGCCAAATACAAGAATGGTTTCCATCAGTTGGTGACAAGGGGATTATGCGACCGAAGTGCCTCTCAACCGAACCGTTCTCTTTACAGAAATCATCTACGGCCATTTGGCTCTGTTAGACAACACCTTTCTATAAATCCGTCACCTTTCTCCTCCGTTTAGCGGTACCGATATCCGGGCAGAGTTTGGCCAGGCTTCTTTGATGGAACAGTTACCGTCTTCTAGGGTTGATTGCCTGCCAAATCTCAAAGTCATCATGCACTTGTTTGTGGGGAAGAATTTCGGTCTGTGTTACTGTTATATTAGCCCAACACCGGAAAGCTTGAAAAGGATTGAAATGACTATAGCCACCACAGAATTTATACAGTCAGTAATTATATTGATATCATCTTAACTTCAAAATCCCAATAAAAGCACATAATGGGAGACTTTGAGACGCATGGTGGCGGCAGACAAACCGGTCTTTTTCCACGGTTGTGCACGTGCTCAGAACCTAACATGCAGCATGCCCAAAACTGCACGCGCATGCCCACATCAACCAAAATGGACAGTTGCGTCTACCGCCACCATGCGTCTCAAAACCTCCCGTTGTATGGGAAGTTTTTAACGGTGACCATTTGGTGCTTTCAATGGCGATAGTTTATGATATGCAGGCCTGCTTTGTGCTCCTTGTCCCGATTTCATACATCCAGACTTACGTGGTGTGTTGCCTGCAGAGTTCTCCCCATTCAGAACCCAAATGACAATGCCTTTGATTCGTTGAGAGGAATTAAGCATCTCACTTTGAGGGTCGCAGATTTGAATCCCACTCCAGTCAATTTCTTTGCTGTGTTTTATATTTGCATGTTTATTTGAAATTAAAATCCCCCCAGCGAATGCAGAAACGTTCACACCTTGAAATGAAATTCACCAAGAAAGACCTGGTCGGGGCCTCCGTACATGGCGCCCCTGTACATCTCGAGAAATGCCCGTGCCTTTCTTCCTTGCCTCCGTATTTGCTCTCATCCCACCCTCTGCACACACGCCCCGGGTAAACAACCCCTGCTCTTTATCAAGCCCCAAGACAAACGCACGGCACTCTAAAAAGCCCTGCCGTGAAACACAACGACCCCGTCTGGAGAATTCATCAAAGGGATTGGCGATATATAGCGCGGTCAGTCGCCCGGGTTAAGTAATTTTGGAGATGGAGCCCTTTGTGATGGCCTTGACGATACCGTGGGTTAACTGTAAGTACTCGGTTGGCACGGAAATTGTATTTTTATATTTCTCGGCATCCATAATAAGGCAGCCGTGCTGAACGATGACTGTGTTTTCTCACAACTTGTATGGAACGCCCTTTGACTTTGCAATTTACAACATTCTATAACCACCGAATTTCTTCGATGTCCGCGCTGGCTGTCGACGTTGAGTGCTGTGATTTCTCGGTGTGTTCGAGCATTCTGCCTGCCGTTTGGGGGGTTGGAACAAACAGAGAGCGCCCTCTAGACACAAATCGATTCACTCGCATATGTTCAACCTACAAGCCGCTCTTTGCTCAAACTCACGGAATTATAGCGCACTCCGTTGGACAAATGACTTCCTGTGACGTCAGAAGAAGTGGTGCAGCTTGATTGGTCGTCGAAGTGGTGTTGACGTCAATGCATAAAGGTTATTACCGTCACAGGATCGATCTGTTCACTGGTTCATGGTAACCCTCAATCCTTTTCGCTGTTAAAAGATTTGGTACTGATCATTCTGTCAAATATATCTTTTCCTGAAAAACAAGATTCTCGTCGTTTGCTTTCGTTTTTAAGCTGACCTCGACCCCTACTTGTATGACACCCTCTCTCTGTGCTCTCAACAGATTTGACTTTTTTGACAAGGAGGCACAGAACACATGATAACTTTTTCGCTACAAACGGACATCTATGCATTCACACGAAAACAAGTTAAATGTCTGCAACTGAAACATCCACCCCTTTTTTTCCCAAAAGATATTCGGCATCACTCTCCTTGCCTTTTCATCCCGTGACGTGATTCCTTTCGAAGCGCCCTTCACTTTCATCGGATGTTGACCTTCTCCTCGACACATGTCATTCGATCAGTCTCCTATTGGTTTTGGGTGCGTGAGCCGAGTTTCAATACGGAAGAATCGATACTGTGCTTCGCGCCGTCGGTTGTCTTTCCCCGGATCGCGTCCGGATACTTCTTGCGGATCAGGCCTGCAGCTGAGTTATCGCTTTCTTCAGGTTACGGACCGTTTCACGTAGAAAACAACGCCTGGCAGGTTGTTTTGCCGTTAGATGACATTAATTGGTCGCCAGCCATTAAAACGATATTTATTTACACTTGAGACTGTTGTTGCCTGAGCGGTTCCTACAGTTTACATCATGGGTGCTGAGATCGTTAATAGCCAGAGTGTCGTCATGTACATAGCTTGAGTCAAACAGAAATCGATGGGTTCTTTAGAGCCTAAAGTCCAGAAGCAGAAATGAGTCAGTTTGATAACCATGTTTTTCAAAAAAGCAAGGTCATTCGAGAGCAAAGCACGCGCGCGAGTCCGCGAAGGGCCGCGCTGATTGGCCAACCTCGCACGCGCTTCCGAATGACCTGGTCATTTAAACATAGGGCTAGAGTATATTTTATTAGTCAAAATGACTAAATTCTGTTTACACCGAATAAATTCATAGTTATGCATGCATTTGCACAAATGGCCTTGGCGGCGAGAAGTGTGAGCGGGCCATGAAAACGTACAGGGGTGCGACTTTAATCATTTTCTCTCGCACCCCTGTACGTTTTCAATGGCCCGGTCACACTTCTTGCCGGCAATGCCATTTGTGCGCATGCGGGCATAATGATGAAATGATTAGTGAAAAGGTCTATCCGGTTCGTAAGTGTGACGTCACTTAAGTTTAAACCACGCACTGCACATAGAGTAAGGCCGTGTCCAAAACGGGCTTCCAGAGCTACGGCTAGGTCTATTGTCTACGCGTCTCCACACATTTCCAATGGAGTGAAGACCTAGACCTAGCTCTAGGCAACAGATTCGCATGAAGCCTTACACGCATTGATCGCCGTTATGTGGGACCATGGAACCGGAAGTTAGCGTGCAACTTCTGCGATTGTCCAATTGGAGCCTGAGAATCGTGGCGCGCCCGCCTTTGTGACGAAGTCACTTACGAACCGGATTGTAGCGAGTTCGCGACCGCCGCGAGCCAATGTCCACCGTTGGTGGCGCTTTTCCTACCTGCCCCGTACGGCCCCACGGCCCCTTTCGCCGAAGATTTTTGTGACTTGGAAATGCGTTTTACACGAACCATAGACAGTGGCAGCGGGATCGTACTGGCGATGACATGGGGGACGAGGCAGTCACTGCAAATGTTACAAAATTTATTTATGTATCCCACCCACAGAATCCATGAAGTAAGAGAAGATACCACTCGATCGCAATGAGCTGCAATCATCTCTTGTATTATGAGGTATGTCGCTTCTTTTTATTAAACCTTTCTCGAAATATGTTTGAGTTCATAGCTCTATTCAGGAACACCGCAGACCTGGGAAGGACGTATACCTTTGGGTTTTACTCAGGAAAGCCATAGTTTTGTCAACATGTTTGAATATTTTTTTACTTTTTTATACATATAGCCCACTTATATATAGCTTCCCTTCAAATTCGACATAAGAGGATAAAGCTGGGCATTCAGACAGATGGGCCATGCACTGTACTATGTTGGTTGTACGTAGGCCTACAAGTCAAGAGATAGGCCTCCGTGGACCCTAGGGATTGCTTTGTGGGCGTACGTAGATACATGGAGCCGGTATATAGCAAGAGTATAATTATGCAGACCCCAGAGGTGAAGTATTTATGCGCGTACGAATTTGTATTGAAAAAAATGAATAATGTCATGTCCAGGTATTTGTATTAATGTGCAGACCTCGTTTATTTGACTGGATGTTTCCAGAGCTCCTTCTGTGTACCACCACTGTTATCTCTGCATGTGGAGGTAAAACTATTTTTGTAGTCTAAATGCGAGGCACACGCAGAGCAGTGTTTGATCCGTCCTGGCCCTTGTCAAAACAGCGACGTAACGTGATTTGACTCCTATAATTGGGCCAAAAAACCAGCGCAGACCAATGCAAAAGAATTACCGAGGTTTGTGCGTTTTCGCTTCTCTTTTGCACTTGTTTCTTTTATAGGTCTAGAGTGAAAGATATTTCGGTTTGTTCATACATTTTAACGAAAAAAATGAGAGCAAGCAGGTGCATCAATGGCGACCTATCAAGTGAATATAATGTTCTTTATTGTGCAGTGTATTCGGACGTACTTTGTCATAACGAGTGGCAAAAAGGGTGGATATTTTATTCGTTTCAGTCATTTAAGAACAGCCACGGGTCTGGCGAACCATTTACTACGAGGTACATTACTCTCCGGTTCGTTGGAGTCCTGTAATGCGCGTGGAGAAACTTATACCCTTGGAGGTTACAAAGAACAAAGAAGCTCGAGAAGTGCGCCTTGAATGGCCCCAGAAAACTCGATACATTACCCTTTGAAACACTCACCTGCTTGCGGCGATTGTATGGGTTTTGTCGAAACTACCCCGTGCCGTGGGCGAGCCACCACTGCCCGGGCGAAACCCAATCGCCACCGTACAAGGGCTACTAGCGATGTGGGCTTTGAGGTACGCCCCCAGTCTCAAAGCGCGGCTTCCACTGAAACTTAACCCGTAAAAGTCAAACTTCGTCACGATTGACACTAACAGGACAATGGGGTTATAGTTTTTTTCGGAGGGGGTAATATCAAAAAAAAAAAAAGCCGGCGGGATAGACACCGTGAGTTGGGGGGTAGGATTTGATGATATAAAACACGTTGCTGCCACAGTGGGGGACCTTTTGACTGTGTCTGAATCTGTAGGATCGAATGATTTGTTGGAGGCCGGTCAGCAGAAACCACCTGTGCTGTCTGGATGCAGTCTGCACTCCATTAGAGGAATGAAATAATTCGGATTTACTCCACAAAAATGCAGTCAATCAATGTAAATCAACTCAAATTTGAAGCCCCTGTGACTTTTGTACAGAGAGTCCGAACATCGATGCAGTACACAAATCACTTGGCCCCATCGACTCACGACTTTTTTGTGGGATGGCGAAAGCTTGATTTGTGTTTCCTGAACAAAAGTATTAAAGTTCACAGTGACCGGAAGGGCGTTTCTATTTTAAAGCTAGCGGGGGCTGCTAACGAAACTTTCTGAAAGACTGAAGAAGCTATCGCCACATCTTTCATCACTTGCCCCAAACGAGAGAAACAAAATCGCATAAGTCATCCACTGATGAGGCAGTAGCCTTAAACATTTAGTTATACCAAACAAAATCCAGTGTCCAAACAGTTTTGCGCGTTGCGTCTGCTTCGTGAGAGATCGAGCGAGGGTCCTGGGACCTTGCTGCTGGCTATTTGTCTAGCAGTAATTTGTGGTATTTCAGCCAACCCCCCAAAACGATGATTTCAGGTGTTAACTGTCAAGACTAATCCTCGCGAGGCGGCGAGAAGGTCAATTCTATAGGGGACATCCAAAGGGATAACTGGGTAAACCGCAGCCCTGTATGAGTACCCGAAGATTGAAATAGAAAAGTGCATTTTGTACAGTGAAATGCAAAAATCATTTGTTATCAAATCATTTTCAAAAATTTAACTGTGCATTTAAGTATTTTCTTGTCGGTAACTGGTAAAAACACGCACAAACCAAAGAGGAAATTATGGAGGCACATTACAACCATCCTATGGTTACTAAGAATAATGCTTTTATCGCGAAAACACTGAAATTTGCCCACGAAGACTTGGGTAAAAACGATTAAGTTCTGTGTCATTCCAGATTTCAATGATAACTCGTCAGATCAGAGAAACGCAAAATTTATTCCAGACTTTGTCCAAGAGACACAGGAAATTAACGCCTATGCATTTCTTAAACTAATAAGGATTTAGGTCTACAGATAACGAAAAACCGCACTCCAACATAACTTGTCAGACAAACTCAGATTTCAGCAATAGGCCTACTCAGAAAAGTGCGGACCGGCATTCAGCGAAAAAAGAGGGAAATCCGTGATCAGTTATCACAGAAGACAAATACAATTTCGGCGACGCTGTATGTTGATGGTTGTGTAGATGATTTCTTGCAACGATATCAAACCTGAACAGAAGTATCTTTCTGGTATCAATTTGTAATGTTTGCTTTCGACGCAAACAGTGTCTTGTGGTTCCATCGACTCAATCTCTCTTTCAGTAGATATTTCACAGATAAACACGTACTAATGGCAACAGTGTCTGATAAATGACCCCTGGGCCATTCCTCCAATAGATAAATCAGAATCCAATTCTCCTTGGCCTTGTTAACTGTCGCGCCAATCGCGCCAAATTGATAAATATCAACAGACAACAGACGCTCCTTGAATTCACTTTCTTTTGTGCCGACAGACTCGAACTTCCGTTTCCCCAGTTTGACTACAAGGCCAACTTAATTAAAGGGGACCAAACAAAATGTAAGATTTCAAGGGCTGTTTACCGGATAATGGTTTGAAATCTGAGATTTCTCCCCCGGTGGATTCTTCCCGTTCGTTGTCAACGCGTTCTGCGCGGCTTTTCTTCGCAAGAATCATTTTTCACGCGACGGGGGCTTCATTTCTCTCCCCGGTGCACGCGGTCGAGAAAGGGCCGGTGATATTGGCTCTTGGGAGAGATTTACAATGTCGGCTGTGAAATCCGTTCCCCGGAAACAAAGATGAAAAGATGTTTAGAAGTAGAAAGTAACCGATTCCCTCTCTGAATCAATACCTTCAATATTCTGCACAATAATGGAATTAGCGAGTACCATGAATTCAACAGGACAGTGGATACTTTTCATTCTCAAACTTTTGTGATCGTTTGAAGTTCTGTCCCTTAGCATGTTTCGTGCGCTCATTATCATATTAGTACGATTACCTCCGCTTCAGACAGCGGTTGTTTTATGCACATAACCATCGTTTTGAATCTTACAGTCTATCATCCACAACTGGAAACGGTAAAATTGTGCCCCGTTCACTTTTGAATATCAAATCCTGAGCGTACCGTCTACGTTTTTTCTCCTATTCGTTGCATATGACGACCCCCAAACAGTCAGCATCCATACCAGGGGCTTTTGTATGGCAGCCTTGAGACAATAAACAACTCTCAATAAATTCAACCACCTGAATTACAGGTGTACTATTTTGTTGTTTGGATTCACGTTGGAGAAAAAGCATGTGGTGCCACGTGGCTATTAAACACGCGGCAAAATGGGCGGGAATAGTGGCACGTGACGGTGTTGGCCAATCGCACTCACGCATTCGTGTCTGATAACGCAATGCGCATGCCCAGTGACCTGGCCTGATACGCTTAAATGAAGAGCGCCCTCTTGTTTCCTCGAACTTTTATACAGCTGTACTTGTAACAACTTCAGTCTGTTCTCGTTTTAGTAACAATTTCGATGTACAGGGTCCGAGACTTCATCTTTGGAAAAGACAATCTCTGCACCCTCTTTTTTCTTTCGCTGCGTAGAAATCACGAACGACGAGGCGTTGTTTGTTCCCCTCAAACACTCGGCGGCAATTATTTTGCGAACGTGCTGGCAACAGACGAATTTGTTTTTTCCGCGAAAACTTTTAATCCAACATAATGCATAGCCAGTAAAAAAAAATATATAAAATACGTACACGGAGCGAGCTGGCAAGCAAAGAAAAGCTGCCTGTCCGTGCTGCGTGTCTGATATCGGTCGTGCCACCGAGGCCTTGACGCCATCTTGGGCAGACAAGGAGTGATTAAGGAAAAGGATGGATGGATCCTGAAAAATAGAGTCGCGTTCCACCCTCGGTTTGTGTGCTGAAGAAGTTGAAATGAACACTGGTAAATGCGGATGCACGTACACGTACATACACCTCGCCTGGCTGGATTCGCAGCCCAAACTATTGCCCTCATCTGCCCCTGATTGAAGTCGGACTGCCGACGGCTGTTGCATGCGAGAAATCCGGCTTCGTATACCTTTGATAAAAGAAAAAAATGTCTGCAATTTTGCATTTTCTTTTGGGTAATATTTCGGACCCTTTATTAAAGAAGTTGCAACTCAGACTTCAGACATAATCGCTAGCGTCTGAACTTTACCATGTCACCTTTGAGAAGTTTGTTCGTGCATCGTGAAGGGCTTGCCAATTCCGTGGTAGTAACCGGGACTGTGATTATTCATTTCTTGCCCCTTTTGCTGCATTGGAAATAAAATAGCCGATATCCAGTCGTCAAAATAGCTCCTTGGCGACAGGAATAACAAGTCAAAAAACAAAGTGTACATGAAAAGGTTGTAAGGATCAGGAAGGGGACTTTGTTGTGGCATTTAGAGGCGTCACGAGGCCATCAATTTGTGGAAATGAGCCCCGCGTCCAGCAGGCGACTCTGGATTTCGACTTCTTGTGTTTTTTCATTCTCTGCCGTCTCGCACAGTATTTAGCCCCCCGTATGCTCACGCCACAGTTTCGGAATTAATCAAGTTGTTTTGTAAACAGTTGCAATATAAGAATTGGGAAATCGCCCTACGCGGATTTATGGGACGAGCGCCTCGTCGATCATTCGCGAACATTTATTTGGATGATTTACAAGATGTGGCTTCTGCCCCCGGCCTGCAGGATGCGAAACGTATTTGAAGGAAATGATGTAGTAACGATGAATCCTGCAAGCAAGATTTTTTCCGTCTTAGCAAAGTGTGTTCCGATTTTTCACTAGCTGGATATTTTCTATTTAATTCCAGTTAAGTCGTATTTGCCGGCTCGTTCAACTTATATGAGGCCTGCTTATTGCCAAGTACAGTTCAAAGCGTTATCACAGAGCATTACGAGGCCATAAAAGATGGGTTTACGACCCAACCGGCGCCCCATACCACGGCAGATTTATTAATATCTTTACCCCTGGGCTTTCCATACAAGTTCTTGTCTACACACACGCGTTTAGTTTATGGTGGACTAGTCGTGGCTAATTTCAAGTAATGGGTGAAATTGTAACATTTGGCGTGTAGTATTCCCGGCGAGGGCATTGGAAATATGCGAATGTGTTGTCTGGACTTGTCTGACAAGATTTAAGACGGAAGCCGGGGACACGTCGGTTGCCATACGGAGACAGACAACACTCGAAGGAGGATGACTCAAACTTTGAGGATGCATCGGAGCCAAAACATAGCCAAGTAGAGCAAACTGCAGCAACTAAATTGGGAACACGAGAGACGACCGGGACGATAATTGTAGCTGGTTACGTTACTTTTGAAACTACTTGGTCAATCTGTCTGGAGATGACCCACTCAACATCGATTTCAAATCACTCATTGTGCTCCGCCTGAAGATTTCTAAGTTTCAAATTCTTCGGGGCAAACTAGATTTCACACTAACAGCCGTTTGTTAGTTCCCAAATAATCAATTTGTGGATGAGCTTTTTTTTTTAGGAGGATTCAGGGTCGCAGCCAGGCTCTTCGCAGGGGGAGGGAATAAGAGGGGGAAAAAGTTCCGGGGGGAGGCATTTCCCCTCTCCCACCCCGGGTCTACGCTTGTATAATAGATGGCTCTTTCAAGAAACTTGCGAAATACGTTTATGCGACTATGCCCACACTAAAGTAACGCATGTCAACACATTACAGATGGGGTGTCGATAGCTAAAATATTCCCAATTTTCTAGAGGGCAGCAAGGCAGGGGCAAGATCTCCTGTGGGAGCAGTTGCCCCTTCCCCCTTAGCTACGCCACTGTTGCTATAACCCGAAAAATGTTTATCCCATGAAGCGCTACATTGAAGCCTTTCGCTTGACGTTTTACTTCAAAACCCGTTTCTCCGTTCGTGGTCGTTCAAATGCAAGGTCACACGTCTCTCTGTTTGAACATGGCTGCATTTGGCCGAAATGCTGGGTTCCCAATATTGCTCCGTCGTGTGGCTAGACAGGCTGGACTTTCAAGGGTTTCCAGACGTTTCGCTGTAGGGCACAGTGGTAAGGTTGACGCTACTGTCGGTAAACGGACAATCTTGAAAGGAAGCCGACATATCTGACACAGCGGTTTTTGGCCGTGTCGCTCCATGTGAAGTGTGTCATGGGACGTGCCGTGGGCTTGAGGACAAAATGGGAGGTGAAATGGCGATACATACATGTACAACAGTGTCCTAAGGCTGTTGTCTAGAGCTAGGTCTAGGTCATTACTCCATTGGAAATACGCAGGGACGCGCAAACACTAGCCTTAGTTCCGGAAGCCCGTTTCGGACACGGCCTTAGTCTTTGCTTCAGGGACATCGTGGTTCTCCGTAGAGAACATGTACCCGAGATCCGTTTTAAACCACGCAGATTTATATTCTTTGATCAAAGTTTGATAAAACCTTGCTAAATTTTCATTATCCTCCACTGATAACAACGAGACACACATGACACGTTACCGTATCTTTTTATCCAACTTTTTTAAAATTCAGCATAGGGTGTTTCTAGAACCTACTCTGCAATTAAATGGTCAGCAGGTGTGTCTTGTCTTGCCATCAGAAAAAGGCTATCAGAAGGCCTAGAACCTGCAGATAACAGACAAAAACCACCCTAACCACATATTTGCGTACCTTGTCGTAAGTTGACCACGTCGCAGAAATACTTGTCTGCAACCTGAGCTCACAAAATTGTAGCTCTTTCCGTTATTCTCGGTGGAGTAGTGTACTGTAACTAACTAATGGGTGTAAAGCCGAACTGTTGCTTTCTACTACTACCAGGCCTAGAAGCTCAATGCACCGCAGTCGTAACAGACCAATCCCAATGCGCACTTTGTGGAGGCCCCGAAAGGACACCGCAGTCCTGAATATTTATAACAGCAGTACAAATTTTCAACAGTGAAAAAAATGGGAAGCTTCCCGTGAAGAAATGCTATCGTGACATAAATCCGCGACTGCCACGCTCCTGCGGGGCCTCCGTAGCAGAGCGATTGATTTACCGACCACATACACCTCTGCCTCCCGGCATTTTTTACAAATTACATCAGAGAAGAAAAGGAAAGGTCAGCGTTGCCAGGCCCTTGGGGACCTGGAAAAGGTCGATTGATTCACCTGTGGGTGAACATGGATTTAACCTGGATTTCGGAGTGGATCCCGGAGCAGGCAAAGTTTGTTCGGGGGGAAAGTTTTGGCCCAGCAGTGCAGTACGCGTACGGTGGACGCGGCCGGGGTCAGCGATGAGGACCCTCGAGTCAGTCGATGGGCATAGCGATAAGCTGGGTCTGTTGGAGCACGCAGTGGTACCCTTGCTTGCTCAGATCTCAGTCGAGAGCCACGGGTATCGTGTGAGTGACTACAAACCCCTCGAGCAGGAAGGCCTGAATTTTTGTTTAATAAGAAGAGGTCTGAATGCTAGTGAACTTCATTTTGTTGAACAACCGTTCAGTGTGACTTGTGTATTTGCAACCTCGTTCTTGGTCTGCATAACTTTAATAACGAGGAGCACTTACGTTCCAGCTATTTGTTCCTCCATGGTTCGCTGGCTTGGACAAAACTAATATTCAAAACAACCTTGAATGGATCATTTATAGTGTTGACTTTGTTACTTTGCATCATGGAGCTATGCACTAACTTTTCTTCACTGGGGGTATTTCTGGTGTTTTTTTGCAGCCTTCAAAGTTACCCCACTGCTTGAACTATTTCTGTGTAGGGCTATGCTGTTTATTTCAGCCAGAGATAAGAAATGGCCGCGAAGAAAACTTATACCCAAAATACTGCAGGCGAAGAGACATGCAGAGGGGTGAAATATACAGTTACAATTTTGTTCCATTTGCACGCCATAATCACGTTTTGAAGCAGCAGGACTAATTGCTCAAATATGTAATCCATTCGTCCCCCGTTGGGTAAAATAAATGAACATGTGCTACTGCACCCCGCAGGTCGGAGTGACGGCCTTGACAACACGTGACGGAAACAATCAGGTGTTCCTAGTTTTGTGCCCTATGGTCCATGATGTTTTATTCCCAACGCAGTCAAATCCCACAAGTAAAATTGCACCCTTATTTCTTGTAGCGAGAAGAGGGAACTCAAATTTAGGAAACCTATTCCAGGTTTTAAACTTCCATAAAATTACAGATCCTGTGTTATTTCTTCTCAATCAAAATCGATGGCATGTCAGGTTGGTACTGGAAAAGTGCTTACCGGAGCCTTGCGGAATCTCATTCTGCGGACCTCACACCATGTAAGCTGGCCTTCAAATTTTACTGTTTTCTCATTCATTTACAGTTTAAATGCTTGCATTCGGGGCCAAATCCCAATCTGAAAGAAAAAAAAAGTTGGGATGTGCTCAACGTGCGAAGGCTTATCGAACTTTTTAATGACGAATTTGTTTGCAAACAACAATGAACTGTTTTGTTTTCGTCGCACGATCGATCGTTAAGCGCTGAGCGGATGTCCACCATGTACACTAGAGTCGCAGACACTACATCCGGCGACCGTGCGGTACGCATTTACGCCCCACGGTTAACGACCTGCGCCTCTAATGGGCCCGGTATGACACTCGGTGACAGGAAATGACCACCTGTCGGATCAGAAAGCAACAGCAGATCGTAAACTTCAAAGGGAAGTACTCACTAGTCTTGGTATAACCATTGCGCATTGTCTCACTCTTACAAAAAACCCCGTCATTTTGTGCAAAATTTCGAAATCTCTTTTCTCAACTGCATGAGTGTGTTGAGTGGCGCCTATACGTTTTAAAAGTGCTCTGTTCCACAATGAATGTTGAGTCGTACACTTTAGTACTTGAGCCCATACAAAACAGAATTTTCCAGTAAAATAAACAAATCCTGTTTCACAGCAGCTGAAAAGCTCGCCTGATCACCTTTTTACGGAACAGGTGGGTGGATAATCTCACAACTTCAGTTTTGGGTGGAAACATAATTTAGAAGTACATATACATGTTTCTACCTTTGTTTGCAAAGGTAGGTTTTGTAAAAGAGGGCGTCATCTCACTTATACCCCTCATCTAAGAACCCTGTTTTGTTGATAGATTTAGTTGAATTAATCAAAGCTAAAGCGCGCGCACAGATTGAACATGCATGGACCACAACACTAAGCTTTTCATTTTCATCTGCGTTTCCTTTGCAAAGATTCTATTGAGAGGGATGGTGGTCGTTACCCGCACACCAGACAGCGATATCGGTTCCGGCGCGAGGAATATAGTTACCCGCATTATACCGTATTCGCGGGAAAGCCAATTTCAGTCATATTCCTGAACGTATCGTATACGTTTGAAACCCATAATAGGATGGTACCAGCAGATTTTGGGTCGGGATGATATACCCAGCAAGAAATGAGACCGAAGGGTACCCCCCCCCAACATGTCCAATCCCTATACACATTCCAGACTATTGTTACTTAAACACATCCCCCCAAGATGTCTGAAAGGAATTCCCCAGATTCCTGCGAGACAATGACCAACACAAAGCAGGGGGGTTCTCTCCGTCTCATACCTTGCTTGCATATGAATGAAATCGCAGAACAATACAGTCTGGTTCTTTAAATTTGACGTTTTCTAACGAATACACTACGTTAGGGAATTAAACTGAAATTTGGTCTCCGCGAATACGCTCTATTCAGGAAGTGATCCAGTCCGGCCGTGTTTACATAGTGGTACAACTGGAGGACACGTCTGGTCATAGCTCAGGAATTCTAGGACAAGACCACTTTTATCACCTGCGATTAAATATAACAGCAGAGGCCACAGACGAACGAGGAGCGAAAAGATTTACTGCTGGAGACTGTGAGCGGGATCTTTTCCGTTTAGCGGTGGAGGGGAGTGAGGGATTAGACTTTGTCTCTAAAGTGACGAGAACGACTGCGTTGTGACCTCTGGGTCGCTCTGGAAAATAAACGTGGTTTCTGTCAGTGCCCACAGAATGAACTACTTTTGCCATTCGGTTTTGAAAGTAAGTTTCAAAGGGTCTCTCCCTTTTGAAGCCCAAAGTTAGGGGTTTCTTTGCACCTGTGCGCCACACCAACATATGCTCCTTTATCAGGTATCGGAATGTCCCAAGTGTAGCAGTTTGATCAACTTGTCGTTATTCGTGCCCAACTTAATTTTGTCTTCGTCTCACTCATTTTCAGTGATCTGGATTTTCTTGAATGAGGCCCTTCATTTTCCCTTTTTCACCACGATTGACGTCAAGAGCATCGACCAGTTTATTTAATTATTATTATTATTTTTTCACCGTGTGAAGCGTCTGCATCAATATGCAATTTTTTCCTCACTTTTTACTACTCCGGCCCTTCCCTGTAGGCAGACGGGCTGTTTTGTAGATTTTAGAAATCTTTAGGCCTACTACACGTGGAAATATACTCGAATGGAGCTATCCTCTGCGCAACGAATGCCAAAAATAGAATTTACTAAAGTTATATGTAGGACTTTGTCTTCATTTATCTCGAGATTTGTCCCTACCCTAAATGTGGAAAAACGTGGTTTTTTCCCAGCTCCGCGCCGTACTCTATGAATGTCGAGTTCAGTTCAACTCGTCAAAATGTGCCAACGTGAATATTCATTTGGATGGGCGACAGGAGGTCTGAATAACTTCGCAAGTGTCTCGACTGTGGTAAATCTTAATCAGCTAAGTGCAACGTTTTAATAATAAACGCAAACATTTAACACTCAGTTGTAATTGATTTTTCATACATGTATTTTGTACAAACGGGCAGTCGTTTATGGTGGTTTTCGAGTTGTTCACCGTTCAGATCGGGATCGACAGGATCGGGATGATAAAACTGGTTGTTTACGCCATTATTTCAGAGTGAGGTTCATTACCTTATTGCTTAAATTTTTAAAGATTAAAATTAATTCACATCTCACATATTTAGCTCAAAAGCTTACGCTAGTGTTCTAAGTGAAATAAAGAAATATCTACATCTGGAGTGACACTGATTGTGTAAACGTGATCATTATTGATGTGAACAGTTATTATTCACCCCCGTCAAATAATCGAAGAGTCTAAAAATATCACCGTTGTGTACGTGTGTGTGCATGCGCAGTAAGCCCTCCATTCATTCATATCGCACACACGTCGTTGTATTTACGCGCCCGGGACCGGACCACGTATGTACTATGTGCATCATTGACTGGTGATTGGATTTGTGCATAAACAATATATCTCATTTTCAGAAACATCTCCGAAGTTTAACTGCCAATTTTCTCGATTTCTGTGACACCATGCGACAGATCTTTGCTCGCCTCCGATAGAGGAGTCCAACGAGTAACCTGAGCGGGAAACTGATCGTCATCTTTCCGTGGAATTTGAAGAAAGCAGCCTTTGACTGTTTCGGTAGCACTGGGAGTGAATGCTTACACTGAGCGGACGGCTGCGACAGGAGCCATGGGACATACGGGGGCAGCCTGCCCCTCGAAAATGCACCGATCATGCCGATTGACATCGACCGTGGCTTTTTGTCTTCTGAACTGTTTAATTCCAGTGGCCTTTTCTCAAGGTAAGTTAAATAACAGGATCATACATCCCGTTATTATTTTTTACTTTCTCCCGTCCGGTATGCAGATATAATCACATTTCGCTCAGCTGGTCAGCCTTTTCTGGCAGTAGCAGGAAATCGCATGGCTCGTGCTGAGATTTTTTCCCGAGGGCAAAAAAACCGCTTGACGCAGCTCGAGTTTTGATATCGTCACAGGAAAAAAAAACAGATTGCTCCGGAATCCGAAGGATGAGAGCGTTACCAACGAGATAAAACAGATGATCGCCGAGACTGGGATGAAATGTTGATCCCCGGAAATAATTTCTTCTAGGGCTGTGTTATTTTTTTCTGTTTCACTGTTTTTATATTTAGTTGTCTTCTCCTGAGTTGCTCTAGAACAGTATTGATCAGTACTATGAGTACGTTTTCTATTTCGCAATTGGCATTAATGGTACTGTATACCAAACTACATATAAATTGTTTGGATAAATCGAAAGGTACAAACAACGTTCTTCAAAGGTAGCTGACAAATTTTGATACTTCCTGGCTACATTTTTGTTCTCCTGTGTGTTAGTTGTGCAGGAGTTCTCCGCAAACCAAACGACAACTTAAATCCCTGGAGAGGTTTTCTACGTAATATTGGTTTTGCCCTGACTAAATGCCTTGCGTTATTTTGTTAGTGTGTTTATCTAGTTTCACTTGTATTTGCGAAGAAAGAATAGCAAATCTAACGTCTTGGGGAAATATCCAACCATCGGCCCAAACATGCGGGGAAAACCTGCCAACCCCCCGGGCGATAGGCTTTCCAGACCAAACTTTGGGAAGCCTGGCGTGAAATACGCACAGCGTGGTCTCGCGATCAACTCTTTTCATCACCTTTGTTTCCACTAAAATAGCAAAGAGAACGGGGAAAAGTCTGAAGCCGTGTTGAGCGAGGTGGGCCAGCACTGGCCCCGTGAAATTAAGGAACTCCCGACCCTCTTGTCAAAAATAGAGGGTCTTTCAGCGCGAAGGGCCGGTAACAGGAAATCTTTTCTCCCCGTCAAACGAACCATGAACCAGCCAGGGCTTGTTTTTCACCAATTAGACCTCAGCATCTGCCCCGCGACCTCGCGGTGTGGTCCCCCTCAAGTTCCTTCGTACTTTCCCCTGGACCATGGAGTGGAGCGATTTCTATGACTGTTTGGACACAAATTTTGTATTTGATGCACCGCAGGCCGATTCTCACCTGGGAATTTATTCATTGGGATTGCGGTTGAATGAGTTGAAAGTCCGTTATTGTCTGGTAACCCTATAAAACTTGAATGCTAAGTCCACAAAGCGAAGAAGTTTTTGTCTGGGACTTGCAAGCGTGTGGTTTGCTTGGGTGAAATGTAATCCACATTGAGTCCGCAACGTGACGGAGTTTACCCCAGAACGCGGCGAAACTTTTTTAGGGGGGGGCACTTTTTTTAAAGTATTGTTGCGAATTTGTAACACGGCCAAAATCGGTTTCTTGATTTTGGGTCCGACGTGGGTCTAATTACCGTGAGAAATGGAGCAGCGTGATTGAGGATTTGGACAGTTGTTGTCAACATCACGGCCCGGTTTTTGTCCAAGACCATTAGTGCACTTTTTCTTTTTCACCACAAACTTGAACTGGCAGGTGGCTTGACAAAATAGATGGCCGAATACCTCAATTCCCAATTGTGTTGTACCCTCCCACACTAAAAAGCACCGCCAGGTGGATAAGAAAAGAACAAGACATCAATTCCTGTCAAGCCCGCCCATAAATCCTGGGCGGGTTTGGTGCGGCAGGTAAACCTTCAAGGACTGTGGACTTTTTAAGCACATTGATCAATCCATCAACGGTTTCATAAAAAGCAGTTCGAATGGAGAAAATTGGTCCCCAAGCCAAGACTGATGGACGGGATGGTTTCCTTGCCGAAGTGGCGGGTCTTGGATTTTTTTGTTCCCGAATCATGTGTTTGTAGCACATGGAGTCTTTGTAATTGCTCCATGGGTGCCCCGGGAAAACACAGCCGGCAAGTGGAAAATAATTTTTGAAAACCATTTGGTTGCCACGTTCTGCGCTGTAGGTACAGAGCTCCTGGTTTTTTTTGACTGCGGGGAAGGACTTGACCGTTGACAGAGCAGTTCTGCAACACTTTTTCGCAGGAAATTACCGAGTAAATATCTTTGGGCACTCGGTGGGTAGGAGTGGTTTGAGTTGGCCCATGGTTGGCCTGGGCACAGCGCTTGGCTTCGAGGGAGAAAAATTCTTGCAGTTCTCGTTTTTCACTATCACCAGGCTTGCGTTCCAGGACAGAATTCACAATACAGGTAGACTTACCTCTAAGTCTAAGTTTAACTTGCAAAAGGGGAACTTTTTAGCTGTACTTGAAAAGAACACCACTTTAAAAAAGAAACAGAAGTGATTGCATAAGTGACCCCAGGAATTTCCAGTGTGAACATTAACCTGAGTTGAGTCAAAGCACAAGTTTCAAGTTTTGTGATTAAACTTTTGCTTCATTTGTTTGATTTCACTGAATTCTTAATGCAGTCTGTGCTGTGGGGAGGACTAGATAAGACTGTTAGATAATTAGTTGCAAGTGAATTAAGGAAAGAAGTCCGACCTAAAATGCCAACGCAAATAGGTCAGTGGATGTGATTGAGGAGGGGGCCTAACAACGCCTTGTTAAATGGCCTTATGGGCCTGTCAAAGCCTTAAAACCTGTTTACAAGCCTCTGCCAATATTTGGCCGAATTACTAACTGTGAATGGTTGTAGGCACACAAGGGGGGGTGTTCTAGTGCATTAGAGTCATAAATGGGGGCAAGTGGGTAAATATTTTGAAGGGGTGGGAGAGTATGCACATGTGGGTTTAATGTTGATATTAGACTCAAGCCAGGAGTTTTTATACTTGAACGAAATGAAACGTACTGTGTGGGATGGTCTTACCACTGCTAAGTGAACATTTTTGAGTATCTCAAAGATAAAATGCAGTGGTGTTGATCATGTGATAGACTTCCTACACACACTCACCTGCAAAATGTACATGTACACAGGTCAAACAGTAGCAAATGAGCAGTGACCAAAATCTAGAATTGCAGAAGGGCTGAGTGTCATGTGACCAGGAACACCCTTCTAATTGGCTAACCACTCAGAGATTATTTTCCAATCAGCATGCATAGCTTGTGGCTCATTGCTCCTTGTGTGCGCGCAGTCAATGACAGGCTAACCACCAAGTGACACGGGTAAAATATGGGGCTGAACTTTGGAAAGACCATTGTCTGCTGCAGATGTGACTTTTTCAGAGAAATGTTTTTGAGGGTTGAGAAGAAAGGCAGGATTGGTACCTGTGGTTCATAGTTATCAGTCAAAATTTTTTAAAAATCTGATACACTCATGAACTGCCACCACATCCGCTTCTGAAACAAAACCTGCAAATAAAGACTCAAAGTGTTTAGGGAATTGATCTGTGTTTGTTTTAAACCTGTTTGTGTCAGCTTGTATGGGAGATAATCTGTTTTATTGATCTTGCTTTGTTGATTTTGTCAGATTGAATTCTGAAAATAAAGGGGTAGACTTATGTACTTGCATGCATTTGAACAAACTTCACAAGAAGGCAATGTTTGCTTGCATTTTTATTATCACATTTCCATGATAAATACAACTTTTCAACCAACATGCTAGCAAATGGTTCTTATCGACGGAATAGGTTTGTTGCTTCAAACGTTAGTTTTTTAAAGATATAATTAGGCCTACACACTTCCCAGTAAAAAACCAATCTAATTATGTTTCCATTTTGTCTGAATATAAATGAAAGTTTTAGTATTTATTCTTTGGCAAAAAGTGCACTCTGGGATTTCTAATGCTCAACCGGAATACGTGTAGACACTTGATTCATCATGAAATGCTCTTTGGTCGTCAGGGTTTTACAGATACTTGGTGCAGCGGTTTTTTTCTGGTTGAAAGTTTTCAAAACACATTTTGACAAATACAAAAGAAGACTGGAACTGTTTTGCATACCCGGATCTTCCCATCCAATAAGAGAAATATGTGGGCCTTCCTTTACACTTATGTTTATGCTTTGCTTCAGATTATGGAATTTGTAAGAATTTAGTGACTCAATAGTTCTATTCTGAGAAGATATAATCCTGCTACACATTTAGTCAACCAGCTTTGATCATACTTTCAAATTCATATCAATCATTCAAATTCTTATTGACCAGACAGTGAGCTTGGTTAGTGGTTGGTGACCATTGCAATAGCGGACAGGTTTTCCTGTCTGTGACTCATTGACGGTTATGCCTGCATGAGCTCTTTGATCTCTGTTTCTGTAGTTTCATGTTCCATTTTTAGCCAGACTCTGCTCAGTTGTGGGTAATGTCCTGTGCTGATGTAAGTTCTGTTCAACCATGCTTAAACTTTGTGACAGTTCTGTCCAGTCTGGGGGTTGAGGCTGAGCATGCTTGCTGTACAACGGGGCCAACTCTCCAAAAACTGTAAATTATTTTTATCAAATATATGTCATTATCTCGGGTCTGTTTGATAGCACGAACTGCAAGGCTCTGTGTTATCTCGCCTACTCGTGAGTAGGCACACATTTGTTCATAATTCCAAGGAGGTTTTTGCCTACCGCAAAAAATGACAAACCTGTCTTGTGTTGGTCACCAGAGCCCCTTAAACCCAAACATTGTAAGTTTTGTTTACGCTTCTCCTGAATGGTGGAAATTCTTCAGGAGAGACTGGAAAGTGTCAATAACCTTCAAGTTAAAGGGACAAGCTCAGTAACGCTTTAAGTAATTTGCAAGCCCTGATCAAAATTCTCTAGTCTGGTTCTGGATTGGGCGAGTCAGGGACAGCTTCTGTGTGGTACGTGAGATGAGGATCCATTCCGACCTCAAGTAAGCTTGGTGAAAATCACTCATTTGCCCTTCCCCAATGGAGTTAATTATCACAGAGGTATCAGAATTCTCCAGTAGCCATAAAAGCTGCTTTTATGGGCTGTAAAATTGCAAATATTTTCTTTACATTATCTTTATTGGGACATCCAGGAGTACTGAATCTGAAGGTGTCTTTCATCATCACACCCCTTGCTCCTGCTCCAGCTGGTCAAATTTCGAAGCATGTAATTGGTCAGATTAAAAGCTCCTTGCAGTATTGGGAGCTAAATGTATTATTGCTTGCTGTCAAGGCCAGCCTTTAGTGTTTCCTCCAAAATACTGTCCTCTGGCTCTCCAGCAACATGTAAGTTTATTTTAGGCCTGTACTTAACAAATCCATACATGTGACCAGCTCTAGAAAAATGGGTAATATTAAAGTCACCGGATTCAGGTTATAATTCTGTACATCAAAAGCTACAATTTGATATATGAATGACCCCTGTAGTGCGCTGCGTTCCAGAGATATAGGAGCATTTTTATGTTTTCAGATTCAATTAAAGCACTTTTCGAGAGAAAGCTCATAAAAAGGAGTACTTAGAAACAAAATGCCTCAGGGGATTTCTTACTAAATGATCAATTTTGCATCTTTATTCATCGATATCCATGTTTGTAGTCACAAATTCTGAAAATAGAAATATTATTGAAGCTATTAAAGGAAAAAACACAAAAATCACATTTTTGAAGACATTTTGCCTTCTTCAAATAAAACAGGCCATTACGTATTTTGGCATTCCACGACTGAATACCATTTTTTGCAGAGTGGGTTACATATCCTGGCAAACTACTACTAGCAACTGTCTGGCACAAAGTAACACCTAATCAGTCCTGAAGTTTGTCAACCACAAGTGAAGCATTAATTCCTAGAAATCACTTTTTAAGGGTGCCAACCCTGTTTGGACCAGATGGTCAATTTGTTATACACAGCCTTCATAGTATGGGCTTTCATCTGGAGTGATTGATGCTAGTCGTAAAAACATTAAAAAAGTGACTCAACAATGACAGGATTTAAAATATTGTTAGTGTCACATGACTTCCAACCTAATGTCGCCTGACAACCGATCACCAGCCATAAAGTGCAAGCTTTTTAGCTACAGTAGGCAAAGATTGAATATTAACCAAATTCTTAATGAATCTCGACTCATTGTAACTCGACACCAAAGAGACATTTTAACAGACACTCATACCTAAAAGTATGAGTAATTTTTTTTTCTTTTATGACCGAGGTAGGTGTGATAATCTGATCTACTTGTCTTCATCAGACTTGAAATCAGTCATGGTCTTTGTTCCAGGGTGGAATATAATCAAAATTTACAGGCATTTGTGCAGAAACAAAAGCTTTCCAGTCATAGATGTAAGGAGACACCATAAAAGGACTGGGGTCACTTCAAAGGTGCATTAAAAAGAGAGATTTGATCCTCTTACAGGCTTCCCCTTGTCTTGTTATCTGCTTAGGTAATTAACTCCCCTTTGTGTCTGCATATGATAGAGCTAAGAACTAGCCCTAAGATCCTTTCACAGGCCCCCTAATTCTAATTTGTAATGGATTGGGGATCCATGTCTTGGGTTAATTTACCACACCATCATGCAGGCTGGGCGGAGCTAAACAATCAAATTTATTTATAGGAAAACTGCTTGGCAGAGCATTGTCAATGGACAGGTTTATGATTGTACAGAGATGGTTGGTTATGGTGGCCATGAATGGACGGCGAGGGTCATAAATTTGTCCTTACTTGTCTCAGGAAAAAAAAAATGGACATCAAAGGGCACATTTTGAACACATGACAAAGAGTTTTTTTTCAGAAAGAAATCTTTCGTTGCAAGAAAATTTGCAAAGCTTTTGCATTTTTAAAAAGTCGTAACATGAAGACTTTACTTGCAACATCTGCCTTCTTTTCTGAAGTGGAATTCCTTTTATGTACAATATTAAACACAAGTCATTACTTAATTAAAAGTGTAATAAAACGTAACAGAAAAACAAACCTTCAAAGAATTTGCAAATGTGAAATTTAGCGTGTTTAAAATATGAATGCTTGAAAGTCTTTGTGTTCAATTTAAAAGCGGTAGTTATTCAATATTTAATTTTGAAGATTATACCATAACTTTTGATACTGTGTTGGCACATACTTCAACCCTTGAAACATATGGTGTGCGCATTTAATTGGTTTCCTTATCTAATGGTTCATGATACTTGATACTTTCTGCCCTCTCGGAAGCTAAAATAATGAGATAAAAACTGAGCATGATATATACAGTCTGAATACAAACCCCTAGGAACACTCAACATTCCTTTGGCGTTCTGTAACCTGAAAAATGTCAAACAAAGAAGCCAAACCAGGCTTCTCTGTTGCATGTTTGCTCTGTGGATTGTTACAACATGTGTAAGATATCTATAGAAAAAACGAAAAGAAAAACACAAGAAGAAGAGGCCTGTTTAATTAAATTTTTCTGTTACCACATGCCCTGCTCGATGACGGAATTAGGATCGTGTCTGACGTTAAAAGTGTGTCTTCGTTTGATACCTGCAGCGAGTGCGGTAATAGATGTGCTGTTGTAGCGCCGATGAGATATGAAATAATACGAGGGGCCACAACTAAGGTTGAAGCATCAAAGCTTTATGCCGAACAATGATACGCAGGGGTTGAATGGAGGAAGCTGAGATTCAGTGTCCTAAACTCCGGCAACCATCTTGAAGGTCGTTACTTTGCTCCACAGGTATAGCCATGTGTAGACTCTTTTTCAGTAGTTGAAACTGAAGACCCCTCTGAGATGACAGTCATGCATGGCATCTGTTGGACGGACTGTTGTCCCTCATTGGCTACTTTTTTCCCTCGTCTTTCCTTGTTCCACCCCTGCCCCTTTTCTCATAAACACACGAATTTACAGAGCATTTAACTTGAGTAAAAATATTTATAACATTGAGCATCTAGAACATAGGAAAAAAAACTCTTACATATTAGTGTATGCACCGCACATTTGTCGGACTCCTTTGGGCCCCCCAAGACAGTCAAAAATCAATCACCGCATCCCAGCTCCTGTGACAAATGCTGTGATTGGATCAATGTGCATAAATTTGAAGCTTGGACTGGTATGATGTATTGTAGGCATTACACTAGGAAGCCCGAAGGCCAATTTAACTAACTTGTGTAAGATGATGGGAAATCACTTGCATGTTAACAGGCGATGTACAGTGAGCTTTTACGTGATGGAGTGACATGACATTATGAAGGAGACATGTTGACCCTATTGGGACATCAAAATTGTAGTACCAGTCATGCAAAATATTTTGGAGTCACTCCTAAGAAACGAACATTAGTTTTACAGCACCATGTATTAAAAAAGGTGTAAAAGTGTATTCAAGAAATTTGTATAAAAAAGAGGTCTGGTGGTAAACAAGAACTGTTTAAACTGAGAAGTCATGACGTGCCCTGCCATCCGTCTCCCATGCATACAGGCCCTAAAAGTATTGTCTTAATTTTCCACACGTTTCATGATGAGATCGGTAAATTTGTGCTCAAATCCACTTGTGCGGGAGCATGCGTGCACATGCATACATGTACCGTACATGTGCATTACTAAACATGCTACTTAAAATAGTCCATTTGAGAAATTCCTAATTGATGAACTTTGTTTTGAAAAGATTCAGGTTGTCCTAACTGCATACTGTTGACTATTTTTTCAACATAAGTACGTGTATGTGTGATGCTAATAGTGTTTTGATTTAAAATTACACATTGGTTCTTCAGTGCTTAGTTCTCTGTGAAGAGAAGCAAGCACTGAACCCCTTTAATGCCGAGAAAAGCAAACACATCTGCGCATATGCAGGCTCAAACTCCAGATAAATCACTATGACTAAAGCACACACATAAGATAAGTCTGAGGTACATTGCACACGCACCGCAGGTTTGTTTCAAACTGACCTAGCTTCTTTCTTTCTTTTCGCTCTCTGTTCTCTGTCTCTCCGTCTCCGCGCCCCATGCAGGACCAGGGTTTGGCGTCCGTTCCTATTGATTTTTTCCCCCTGTATCTCCGCAGTTGTTTCATGCTCTCCTGAGGTCATTTCACTGTCTTTTTCTCCAAATGGATTTGGCTGTTTGTTGTTGTAATGTATGGATTTAGGAAACTCGAGAGCCAGTGCACATGAGGGGAACAAGTTAGGAATGACAACTAGGATCGCAAATGAGGTCGACCCGACAGTTCGCTACACTGTATGGTTTTGTCGAGTTGATGAAGTGAACACATGTTTTCATTGATCTAATGGAAAATGTAGTAGTCTTTCTTTCTAATTAGTGCTTCACTTTAAGGGGAAAGAAACAACTTAAAAAAGTATCTGTACCTCCATTTTTGTCCGCTTACAAAGATTCCAGCTGGGAGAGTTTTACAGTTACGCTTGGCATGACATGCCTTCCTTCCTCCAGTGCTTTTAAAAGCAAAGCAGATAACATGTGGTGATAATTAAAACAGATGGCCATAAGTGAAATATTAATTACAAAGTGTAAATTACAGAATTTACATGTTGCAGATAAAGAAATAAAAGAAGAAACAAGAGTAGGAAAGAAACAGCTACATCTAGCAAGGCAAATGTAACAAAACAAATATTTCATTTTTTAATGGGAACCGGAACATCTAATTAGTAATGAATAAACTTACTTTGTCAAATTATCATAGGTACCCTTTTATGCAAGATTTTTTGGGCCGAGATGTTTCGTAGGTGAAATATTTTGCATTTTGCATTGCACACTGTCACCTTTTCTATAGATCTGAAACAAGTTGATTGAAAATCATCCGTTTGGATGACAAATAGCCATTGGCAGAATCGGCATTGTTTGATTACGGTAATTCACTCACTCCGGACAGCTCTAGTGAAAGCGCATTCAGGACACACTGTTACTTTGTGGCAAATATGATCTGATCAAAATATAAAAAAGAAAATGTAATTTAATCACTCAGCTAATAAGCTTTCGTTCAGGGTCCCCAGAATGTGATGGAATTTATTTCAAGTGGTCTGTCGGAAGCACAGGAAAAAAAAATCAAATCATTGGCTGGAACCCTGAGCCTGGCTTGAGGGGTTGATGGGGGCATACACTCTCTAATCTCTGCTCAGGCCACAGCGTTAAAAGGTCTTGTTGGGTCCCTTAAGTGGAGTGTACTCCGCTGAAAATAATATTGCTTGGAAGTGCCAATTGCATTGAGTTTCATTAACAAATGAATGAAGGTTCCTTGAAATTGTCCTGCTGATTTTTATTCTTGCTGAACCTTTAAAAAGAATGGGTTGATAAATGAATTATTTCATTGTGAAGATGCGGCTACTGACACTCTTTTGTTTAGGTAAAAATTCTGTATATTTTGGTTCCTTTGCTGAAAGACATTTAACCTTTTCTTGTACTTAATTGATATTCAACATGCGGAAAATATTAACTTGATTATAAAACTTTTTTATTTACAAGTAGATATTGAATGACTAGAGCTGAAGGATTTCCATTTTCCCTTTCCGTAAAATGTCCACTGACACATCATACCAGGACAAAAGAATAGGGATTTTCCATTTATGTAACAGGTTTTGCCCTTACCCAACATATATATTGATAAACACTGTATGCTCAGTGCTTGCCCAAGAGCTTGCGAAAAAAATTCTCAAGCTTACTCGGGTGGGACTCGAACCCACGACCTCCTGCTTACTAGTGCGGACATCTTAACCACTCGACCAACGAGCTTGCCAGGGTTGGCTGGCCGGTCCGAGTCACCTGAAGCAGCGGGTACCGCAAACTATTTTTAATATATATTTTTTTGCGTTGGGGAGATGTTATTTTATATGACAGGTTTCGCCCTTACCCAATGTACATGTATATATTGATAAACACTGTATGCTCAGTGCTTGTCCGAGATGGAAGGGTTTTCCACTTTATAAGCTGAAATATCCTTTTATAAGAGGTCATATTATGTGTCCAAATTTAATTTACAACTTTGAACTTCTTGTCCAGCACTTTCATTTTTAGAATGTTTGAGAAAACTCCTTTGCAATGTTGATAAATGTATGTGACACAATCATTATCAGTGACCACCAGTTGGGGCTGAATTTAAAAACTGATCTTACTGTAGACTGTAGTGGAAAGCCCTGAGCGGACCACTGAACAAATCTGCCATCCCAGTACCGGCAACAAGACCCTGTGTTCGGCAGTCTCTCAGCTGGCTGAGCAGGGAGCGAGGAGCCACGTAGCTGGAGTGTATGGCTTCCTAGCTAGGGGGGATGACCTCCTTGGAGTAAAGGCTCGTGAGCAGCAACCAGGAGGTCTGTCTCCCCTCATCGTCCCAGCTCAATCCAGAATCTGTTTTACCGGGGTTAAACTTAAGTTGTCCCATGAGAGATGAAATTAACTTTGTTCCTGTTTAGGGAGGTGAAAATAAACATGTCGTTTTAGTTTTGGTGTGTTTTTTTAATAATCGCTTGATCCATACATGTAGTCCTACAAGTTCAAATTTGAAAAATACAGTCACTATACGTCAAACAACAGAGTTGATTTCTGAAACGAGTTTGGCAGATTGATTTTGCTGGACATGACTTATTTTTTAAATCTAGGGCTTCAGTTAAAAAAAATTCATTCATGTTTGTGAAGAAGAGGTTTTAACACATTTTTTTCTTGACATAATGATGCTTTTGTCCACTGATTTTAAATAGGAAATTAATAATTATTTCTTTACAGTATGCAGACTACTGAATTAGTTTTTATCCCTGTTAAACTGCTCATTTTGTCAATTTACCCTGTTTGATTCTAAATGTCCAAAATCAGATTTTGATCAGGGTCGATCAAATAGATATGCAATTTATTTATCAGGATCAGTGGAGAAATCTGTTGGAAAAAGCAGAATATTTGAGTTGGGAGGTATGCTGTCTACATGTACATCTAAGAGAGTGAAAGAAAGGACCAGATGTTCGAGGGTAAAATCACTCTGAATTGGAATAGTTTGAAATAGAACCCCTTTTAATGGAAACTTGAGTGAAATTTGATCTATTGGATTAAAGAAATTTCATCTGGTCCTTAGTGTCAGTCAGATGGAATGAATTTGCAGTCGAAGGGAATGGATTTTTAGTCTCTGGAATGTAGAGAGCATGGGACCCCTGCTTATGCCATCTTTTGTGTTGACAGCTTGAACCAGGCATTTGGAGTTTTTCTTTGCCCTGCATCGTGTACCTGTGCTGGACATGCTCAAATTGCCATCAGCCAGCTTGTAATGATCTTTACAACCCCTCACAGAAGGGATGGAACAATAAACAGATCCTGATGGAAGCAGCCCATTATAAAAATTCCCCTCCCCCCATAAAACAAGGCGATCCTGGCACCGATAACACTCTGACAAATGGTGGTGGTTTGCACACCTGGGGTTCTAAGAGGAGGAGGTCCTCCGGCTTTGATTGTCTCATGGAGGACAAGGAGGCAGTTGATGCAACCCTGCATTCCAGCTGCTTGCATCACACACTATTATAGTGTACCTCATCCTGTTGAGACATCTACCATGCCATCTGTGTATTGTACAGTTGGCATCTTTTGAGATCTCTTTATATGTATAGAAACATTAACCTGGAACCTCCCGGATCCTACTTCTCCCAACAGAAAGTTTTGAGGACTTTGTGAGAATGAGGGAGGTTCACATTGACCCAGTCACTATTACATATACCTTGCAAGAATCTTAATGTTTACAGATATTTGAAATACAAGCACTGTAACAACTGTATGAAAATTTTGAACTACAGAAAGGTTGATTTTGTCCTTGGCTCTGGCAGGAATTCTTGGCAAAAAAAAGGTCATCTGAGTTATTTTGGGATCGGTGTTTGGTTCTCAAAAGGCAAATCAGGATTACAGTGTTAGTGTGACAGCGGCCACACAGTAGGGTATTTTCTTACTCAATATATACATGAGAAGATAAAGCATGTAAAGCATGAAACAGTGGATATTTTGAACATGAGGACAGAAATAGATGGGATAGCCCTGGGTATTTCAAGGCATATTTGTTTGTTTTCTTAGTAACTTAGTAAATTAAGTTTTCCTATTCTTCAACTACTGGCCTATTTTGGATTCTTTGGCCCGCAAGAACATATGGTGGCAATGCTGAGAAGTTGACAGGTCATATATACCTTTATGAAGGAGATGGAACCAAAACTCTTAGAAATGAAACTCTCATAACGACGACTGGCCAGACTTGGGAGCCCGGAAACATAATAAAGTTGAGAACAGTTGTTTTTAATAAGAAGAAATGCCTGATGTAAGGAGCTCCATTTTTTGTGGGGGAAGGGATATATCCTCGGGCAAAGAACATGTAGTTCGTGATTGTGTAAAGGCCAACGCACGCTGCTCGGAGTAAAACTGCTGTGTTGGGTTGATTGGGATAAGAACGAGTTGGAATGAATGAAATTGAGTTGAGATCACATATCAATTAAATTAATATGATATTAGTATCAGTTGCAAAAGGAGTTATTAAAATTTAAATCATGAAAGCAGAATCCTTGACATACTGAGCTGATATTATTACACAGACTTGAGTGGATTTCACAAATCTGCCCTGCACATTGACCATAATGCCAGTTATCATGTGAATAGAGATCATGTGTTAACTGTTCTTCACATATTTGCTGCACAGAACCAAGGCATTGATCAATCTGGAGACTGGTAACATAGATGTGGGTTCTCAGTTTTTGCTGAGATACATTATGTGCACTGGTAAAGCAGAAGTGTGGTACTCCAAGGGGGTTGGTTCAAACCCCATTTTTGCCAATATTCTCTGACCGGTTCACTCTATTTGAGTGAAAATTTGCTCTCTCTGACTGAAACTAGGGATGAGATGAATTGGAGTGAAATTTCCACGATGCTGTAGATTGGGATTTCATTTGAGTTTCCACTGGAAGTAGTTCTTTGTCAAACTGTTTTAATCTAAATTCCCACTTCCAAGTTATTTTCACTCTTTATCCTATAGTCCTTAGTTTCAATCTTTAGAAATAAAAGAGTCTTTCCATACACGTATGTAGCAATGTTGCTCAAAAGCATAGCAGAAGTAAATAAGAACTCATTGTTCCTGTCAGTTTTTTTTACTTGCACTCTAGATAAGTAAAATTACTTCTCAATAGAGTACAAAATTTAGGTTGGCGTTGTATGAATTCAATCGTGTTTCTGAAATTAAATTTTTGTCCCGTTTTTATTATTCTTGTTTTTCTCTGTCTTGCTTGTTTTTCACAAAAGTCTAATGTTTTTCTGGGTCAAATCTAGCTTGGAGGGACATGGCAGGATCGTGGGGCTGTAATCTCGCTTCCTACTTCGTCGACTGTTTACTTTTGTAAGACTTGATCTGGCAGGGATGGAAGCATTTCGTGGTGGTTGCCTCTATGCCCGTATTTATGGTTAAACCAATAACTTGGCTTTGCCGAAAGACCAATGTGCAACATTAGCTGCCAGACCAGGGTAGGGTGTTTATAAATTCCTGACGTTTTTCCGGTTTGAGGCAACTCCAGACTATGCAAACAGATTTGTGGGTGGTTTGGGGGGGGTGTTGCCCGACCCTGCTATCCTAGGTCATGTGCGCCCATTGGCCGGGCCATGTTTTGTTCCGGAAACGGGCCGGCGGGCAGCTCAAACGCCCTAATCCTGTAACCAATACACCTTCAATTTTGATAATTGGGAGGCTGCACAGAGCTGTGGATGGGCCCCGGAAATCGTGATGGGTCCGGTGAAAGGGGTGATTGCAGGGTTATGCAGTATGAATGAGGGGTAATATCATGCACATGTCTGGACTCAGCAGCTGGAATGTGGCAGGGAGATGTAGGAAAGAACATGTAGGGTATATTGGGCTTCGAAAGCTTCATCATCAGTACATACATGTACACCGTACATGTACAGTGTACGTGGTGACCAGTTTGGAGTTGTTGAGCTCTGTACTTTTCTGGAGCCTTTGTTCAAACTAGGTGGTAACCGTTTTGTTCGAATGAATACTCAGAAATGCCAAAAAAAAATGAGAAGACTATGAATAGTCAGTGCGCAACACAGCTTTTGATCTTCATGTAATTCTACCAAGTCTGCTGTTACCATGTAATCGTTGTGAGAATATAATCACTAAAGCTTGCTTCAAATTTGTACAATCGTTAAATTCTGCCCCTGACACCATTTGCTTTCCTAGCCTCTCTTCATGGCAGTTATCAGTGCCCACCCCCCCAAATAAAATGACTGGATGGTCAAACTTGTGACAATGTGGTGGACAATGCCAGCTTCTTGTCTTTAGAGAAGGCAATCCATGACAAGCGATGAATCACCCCAAAATCTTTAATTTCCTTCCCCCCAAAACCAGCCAAACAAGGGATCCTGTTTATATTAAAAAAAAAAAGGCTGTCATATAACGTGATTTGCCGCGTCCTGTAAGGGAAATTGTCGTTGGTGATTAACCAAGGTTTAATAATGCCGAATCCATGTAATTTGCAGGGAAAAACTGGGTCTCCGGAAGTTGTCAGTTTGATACCGCACACGTGGAATCGGCGGAAACCTGCAGGAGGAAGGCGGGTCCCTCATCTGGAGGGGTGTATGGAGTGTTCTGCCGCCGAAAAAAATTATTGATTCAGGCTCAGAATGGACTTTGATGGCATAGCCGTGTAAACTACTCCAACCAGAGTATGTGCTGCCACACTTAATCAAATCTCCTACCAAACCACCGAGCATATTGATGACAGTGATTGCCCGGGATACCATGTGATGTGGCCCATTTATCTTATCCCCTGCTTGCAAGTAGCACTCCAGATTTTTTCGGAGTGATTTTGAATGTCGCAAAGAGAGAGAGAAAAAATTCCTCCTGAGCCCTTGATACAGTCACTTGAACCACCAAATCGGGTGGGGCGACGCATGTCTAACTGAAATATCCGCCCACCTGTTAGGCCGTTGCTGTGGTCTTTCCAGCTCAACCTCGCTTTAAAGCAACAATTAATCTTTCTTGCAACATGCATCCCTTTCAGGTGACAGAATTCAGCATCCTGAATTTTTTTCTCAGGATAAACTAGGAGTCCATTCAAAAGGATTAATATTTAATCCATACTACTGTGTCCTGACGAGATGCGACCTCGCTCTTTTCATATGGGTACAAATGCACCTGCAGTGAATTGACAAAAGTGACAGAGTGCAAGATATAAATGATGTTTGACAAGATGGAGAAAAATTGCATGGCAACTAAAAATGGACTCCTTGAATGAACAGTGTTTGCATAGAGAAGAATTTGAGGAAATTTTTACTTCTTCTCAAATCTAGCATTTGCAAAATGGATAGATCCTGATTTAGACATAGCCTTTCACCAAGAACTTATGACTTGGCCAGCATTTAGACAGAATGGTGGGCAGACCACTGCAGTCAGTGAGAATGAGGCTTGTCACTTGTAGTCTCTACTTAAGCCGCTCCACTGCTCCCCGACTCTGTCTAATGTCGCCAAGTCATGAAGGGGTTTGCAAAAGGCCACTGTTGCCCCAGACCCCAGTTCAACTCTTGCCATGGATCATATGGATTGGTGTTATTAAGTCTTCAATTAGTTGGGTTAAGTTTTACCAGACTTCGCCCCTTTTTTAAGGTTTCCTCATCTCTTAAAAAGGCGTAGGTTCCCTTCTTCTCCCGTCTTTCAAACCTAAGACTTCAGGCAGAATGTTGTTATCTCTGAATTACATGTTTACGAAATAACCACTTTCTGTCACCAACCAACAATATGTCATCCTGCCTCTCTACAAAATTCTGTAGGCCCGCATGTTCATCATGTCAGTAAAAAAGCTCTCTCTCTCTCTGGTTTTAAAGTAAATGCCAGTAAGCTTGATGAGGTGCAGCGACCTCATGATTGGGAAGTTTGGCAACCGCTAATAATCACAGTGACCATCCCTGGCGAGTGAAATTCAGGCCAATCGAAATCCTTTGGTCTATACTCAAAAGAAGGAAATACTGAGCTAAGACCTTAAAAAAAAGAGGAACAAAATTGGTCTTTTTGTGAGGTCTTTTCTGACAGGGTGGATGATGTCATTCTTTTATTTTTTATGAGAGGAGAAGAGGGAAGATGCAACGGTACATACCGTCCATACATGATAGGCCAGGTATATCCTATCCAGGCTGATCCTGTGACCTGGGGATGATTCCGCTCCAGGTAGGAGCCAATTTGGGGAGTAGATGGAGGAGGGCGGTGACAGATTTCTGATTTGTTTGCCAGATTCATTTCAGTTTCTTCCCTCCTCCCACCCTTGCCCCCCCCCCACATTTGCCGGCTATGTCTCAGATGACGCAGAGGCCGTTTCTTGATTGTCGGTGCACTTTCTTTCTTGCAATTTTCTTAATGATGTGCCGCCTGAGTTTATGTTTACTCCAGGTAAGACAAGTCAGGAACATTTGCAACATGGGGAAAAATAAGCGTGATGATTCACAGCAAAGTGCAAACAGCTCATAAGCATTTTCAATATTTGGCCATTTTTATGAGAATTATAAATGAGATTGGCCTGCATAAACACGTACATGTTATTTGCACCTTGCGGTATGAATTGTGAATTATTGACAAGTCTCCCAGTTGAAAAATCAAAACAAATTTGAGAAACCATGTAAATGAAAGTGAGTATAGTACATGTGTCCCCTTGGGTATGTAATCTGGTAAATAAGGTATTTTTTTCCGAGATAAATGGATGAACGCACCAAATGCAGGCGAGTCAGCTTCAGGCAACGCAATGCAGCCTCTACATTTGGACGCCTTTGAAGCAGGAGTACTTGGCTGAAATTACACATTGCCTGCCGACACTCAGTCTGTTGTACCATCTGGAAAGGCCCCTACCTTGTACCTTGTCACGGTTTCTTTTTTTTTTTCATGAGCAAATATTTCGAAATCTTATTTCATTTTTTCCTGTCAGTGGAAATTCCTGGGAATTTTTTTTTTTTTCAAAGAACTGTTGTTTTGTCTACTTCATGGTACCGCATTGTTAAGAAGATAAACAGAAACACTCTACATGTTTTTCTCACTCCTGAATTAAGTTTTTTCATTTCTTGTCAGTGTTTTTTTCTTCTTTCTGTGTTGTACTGTATTGTATCAAATGCAGTAGCCATGAGACTTTACCTGTGTGTGCTCATGAATCCACGCGTTGTTGAACCCATCCTCGAGGCATACAAGTATTCACAAAAACCTTTTTGAGGTTCAGACAGTGCATTTGTTTACTCTGCAAACTGTATTACAGCAGGAGATGGTACATGTACATGTATCAAAACTTTTCAAAAGACCAGTAAATATCAAATGTTCTGAAAAGGGCCTGTCTTGCATTTAAGAATGTGTAGTGCTCTGTGTCAAATGTGGAAGATGGCTTGTTAGTCAGGGTAGCTGCATGTACATGTAGGTATGTCCAACCTAAGGATTTGCCATTTGTAATGATGTAAGCTCTGTCTAGGCTGCATTGGATCTGTCTGTCTTTCCTCATCTCATCCCTGGTTTTTCTCATCTGCAGTTCCCCCAGCTGTCAGTTCCCAATCTCCCAAAACTGATAATCCCCTTTGTTGTCGAATTCCAGGGCCTAATAGCTCCTTAATTTCCTGTGACAAGACATGTTAAATCCCCATGTTTGTGTAGCCCCGCTGTCCACTGATGTCCAGGGCATTGTTAGGGTTGACAATACAGTGCCAGATTGGTCTGGCTTTGACCATTGACTAAACCGCAAGAGGAAGAAGAAGTTGGTCGCTCCTGTTTTCTGGCCAGTCATCCAATGTGCCACTACAGATGTAAAAAATTCTCAACACCCAGGCCCTAAACCGAAATGGTTTAGGTTTCCAGTGTGTAATTAAGCAGCCATTCTCAACCCTAGCACTTTTTGATCTGTTAATAGTGTTACATGCATCTCAAGATTCTGCTCAAATTGCTTCAACAAAATGCGCCTTTTTTCTCCTGCAATTACTTCTCTGTCAGTTGTACTTTTGGGGGGCGTCAGAACTGTGCAAGTCCTCCCCCCTCCAACTCCATCTGGAATTTCTCATTTGATATAATGGTTTTGGAAAACAGGTCTCCAGAGAAAGCATCAATGAGAAGATGTCATTACAAGACATGAGATGGAGTGGGGGGAGATGCACTAAGTGGCACTTGGAGGATGCAATCACGTTTCCCTTTTTCACTGTGACCAACTTCAAACCTAGTTAATTGTGGGGATGAAAAAGTTGGGCCTGTTGACAGGGTCCATTTTCATTAAAGACGGCCCAGGTAATCAGGAGATTGTGGCTTTTTTCAGTCTTACTAATCATTAATGATGCTGCCAGTCAGGGCTCTTGCTTGCATCCTAGAGTTCCAAATATGGCCATTCCCTCTGGTTTTGGTTTATCCTCTGATCATCGGATGAGTTTACTCAATGGTTTGCACTTTGTGGTTTGTGTAACTTCCAAGTCAATCCACCCCTGGCCACAGGAACTTAATGAAGTGTGGCAACACTGTCAACTCCACTGATTAAAGGACCGGAATGCTGTTGATTTGTTGTGTGCTCTCTGCTTGCCAAAAAATAGTGGTTTCCGGGCAGCACTATCTGTAACCGTGTGCCCAATCTTTAATTGAAGGCCCTGATTTCAAGCAAAACATTCCACAGCGTCTGGGCAACTGGTAAGCGATATCGCTCGGTGGAAACCTGCCCCAAATTTCTCCCCAGGAATGGCCTCATTAAACCTTATCTAATCTTGATTATTTGCGCGAGATAAAAATAATGATGCCAAATTAAGTGGTTGACTGGAGAGGGCACAATTAAATATGATTGACAGAAACATATTGACTCAAGGGTCTCTGTCTCCCTGAAACCCTTGCGTTTAAAAACTCTTATTAAATTCAGTTTGTCAGTGTCATGGACATCAAAGGAAATCACATGGGTCAATTGGATTTGGGCCAGTAATTTACTTCAATAGCAGAAAGCCATATTTTGGTGCTAAGAAACTGATGGCATTGAATTTTAGGAAATAAGCTTACATTACCCATTCAGTGTCGCAAAACTAAAAGTCATGCTTCTGTCCCTAAAATATAACTCTCTCCTATAGACTTAGTACAGGCATACATGTACATACATAGCACAGAGGCTAAAATTGAACAAAGGACTGACCTTTGTTCTTGAAGTGAGATATTCATTTCAATTGAAAGGAGGTCAATTCTTTTCAAGAATTAATCTTGAAACGTCAGGGCCCAATTTGTTTACAAGTTGAACCGAAATATTGACCCAACAGGCTTCCATACATGTTAGCTTGAAACAAAATTCCCGGCAATGAAAGCATTGCAGCTTGGACAAATGAAACTTGCTCGGGGCTGTAGACACTGCAACCGGTTTACCGTCTGGACCTCAATTGGTCTTACTTGACTGAGCTGCCCTTCTTCAAAACATCCCATGGGCCAGCTTTTTGTGCTAATGATGAAAGGAAACTATCAATCCAAGGGTGTAGTAACCTGTCACTACAAATTGAGGGCCGTGCCCAGGTCTGCACATACCTTTTGATTATTTCAACAGTGTGGAATCAAGTATGATATGCTTCAGAATTGAAGCTTTTTAACTGAAGCCGTGTTGAGTAGTGCACATGGCATCTCGGTCATCTGTAGTGTTGTCATGGCCTGAAAATTTTGAGAAACTGAACATTTTAGAGGAGACTGTTAGTTTTGAAAAGAACTTTGGTTCACGGGTAGCCCTTTTGCCAATGTAAACATGTGATTTGAAGAATTACCCATGTACATTGCCTGGTTTGTATGGTGTTGGGGCTTCTGGATAAAACTAGGTGTGTGCAATACAAGGAATGTACATGTATGTGGATTTTCACCACACATACATGTATTGTGCATCTCACCCTCTGCTTGATTGACAATTGGCTCTATTGATCTTCCCTCAGTAATCATCACCTAACAATTACTTCCTCTTCTCATTAGATCACGGATCACCTTCTGGGTGTAATACCTTGCCAGTTGCCAAAGTTGTTGGCCCTTGGCAGCTACTTTTTTTTAGGGGGGGAATAAATTGTACCCAGGACATGCACCCCTGTGGGATCAGGCCTGTATTATTCTCACACTATCCCTCCAGCAAAATTTGCGGAAATTTGGCAGATGTGTTGCCGGGTTTCTGCTGGGAAGAATCAGGCCTGATTGTTCAGGGGGCCAGCTCTTTTGTGGCCGGGTTTTGATGCCGCAGGGGGTAATAAATGTCATTGTGTCTGGGCATCCTACCAGAAATGAAAAAGGGGGGGGGCGTCGGGTGAAATGGGAAGACTCAGTAGACATGCACTTTGTACGTAGTCTACCCGATTTGCGGCGTTTGAAATTGTTCCATCAACGGTAGAACCTGGAGTTGGGGGGAGGGAGGAAGGGAAGATTGAGTCATTACACACAGAGTACGCAAATTAATTTCTCCGCAAATTGCTCGAAAATATGGCTCGTTAAGAGGCCCAGGCGCCAGGGGTAATGTTTGTGCCATTCAACCACTCTCCTCTGGGTAGCCAGAGTGTGTGACACGGCAAGTTGGGCGGGAGCTGATCGGGAGGCTAACTGTCGGATCTTTGTACTTTTCACGACGGCACTCGGCTGGAGTGGGTGTAATTTGTACCAAGTTTGCTCTCTGCAGCGTCCGGCTGGTTAATAATTAGTGAATGCCATTTCCGTTGTGGCTACCCTTTGTTGTCGGGTGCTTTTGGGAGCGCCAGAGTCTTTAATTATGCTTACGGTGTGGAAGTGCCTGGAATATGACTGTAGCCATAGAGTGTAGTTGATTGATAAATCTGGAGCGCTTTTAGCGATTGATTGAATTTTCAGATGTGCATGAGTCTCAATGAAGGAGAGCATATACAGATTTTGTGGTCATGGTTTTGTGCTCAGATTGATGGTATTTGTATGTGTACCACTTTTGCCTTGCACGTTTGAGAATCCTTGTTTGTTTTGTATCTTGCTCATGCTGCGGTATCAGAAATTCTGAATTCATCATCGGCTTGCCGTGCATAGTTTTTGTTATTCGTCATTTTCAAGTGATTATTCCATGCCTCACTTTTTTCAATTCAAGTACATGTACTTTTCCTGTATCCTTTTTGGAAGTTGAATTACCTTTTCACATTTAATATTTTTCCTTAAATCAGAAAAAAAAGGTACTGTTTTTTACTTTTAAAAACAAGCCAGTGCTAACATTCAAATTTTTATCAGCCCTCTGAAAAACGAAATTTGCCTAAGTCGTGCTTGTTTCTAAAAAGATCCATTATCATAGAATTAAGGCATATCAGTGCAGTTTGTATCAACATACTTTGTGGATTAATGTGTATTATTTGTCCACTTATCTTGCCTGCTGCGTTCATATTGGCATTTCATGGTCAATCAAGCTTCATTGAAGAATCTTTTGTCTAACCTGTCAAACCCTCGTCATCGTTGACTCCTGTAATGAGTCTGTTACAATGCAGGTAATTGCATTATGTAAAGTGGAGGGTCTGAGACAGTCATGACGTGTTTCCCTGTGTCACGATCCATTTAGGCGAGACCTTCAAGTGGGTAATCAGAAGGTCCTAATTTCCATCAGTCCAAAGGTGATAAAGACCACAGTGGATGCATTGCATGCTGCACTGCACACAACGGCACCTCTCCTCAAGCACACTTGCGCTGCCCAATTTGCATTCTCATCAGAGTTTCATTAAAATGTTTCATCTGACTTCACAAGTGTCACGGCATTTTTCATTTTTTGTCACAGCACTGACTGATCACCCATACCCTTTATTATCAGTTGAATTCGTTCGACAATCTATTCTAGATCCATTTTTCATTCATGCCCATTGAATCAGTACTGTGCGTAGCTACAAAGGGTTCAGGTCAAGGAATTCCATCCAGAATGGTATTATTAAGAATACATTTGTGGTAGATATGGTCCAAAGGGAAGTATCTAATGCTAGGAATGGAGGGGGGGACATTATAAAGAAAGATGTCAAATCGTGCAACATTTCACCAGCTCCTGACTATTCGCTTCCCCTACTTGCAGCAAACCAGCCAGAGCAACCATCAAAGTCCAAGCTGACAGTGCAATTTTCTGCTGATAGTATTATCAACGAACAAACGAGTAATGATACAAATTGAAAGAGAAGTCATATTTTCAATGAGATTTTTCACCCAAAATTTTGAAGCTTGTTACCCTTGTTTGCTATCTATTTTAAAATGATGGAATTTAGAAGGAAAGAGAAAGTTCAAGTAAAAAATCAAAGTTTAAGATCTATTTTGGAGTTACGGGACAATGGGACACTTGAGTACAATAAAACTATAGGCCTATGTAGTTCCTGAAAAAAGGTGAAGTTTAATTTTCAGATTATTTGACTCTAACTGAACACCAGTGTGCCTTCTGTTGATCAACTGATGTCATTACTCCCGTAAAACCTGGGGAATTTGTGACTACTTGCTTTAGAGCATTGTTGTTGCTACAAAAGACCAGTGGTTAAAAACCAAATTGCCTGCCGAGTCACGAAGGCAGACAAATAAAATGACCTGGGGTAAGCAAAGAAGTTTTGCCATGAAACGCCCGACAAATTATCCCCCCCTTAAAATCCTGGTGAGTGCCCGGGGCAGACTAAATTGGCCCAGTCACCCGTTGGTGGAGTGCCAAATCTGCTCAAACTGTCTTTTGTCGTATGATCGTGTGACTTGTTATTGTCACCTGATTCACCAAGACTGAAAGATTATTTTGAAGACCTTCCAAATATGTCTGGACTGAGTGCCCACTTCGGCATGGCAAAGATGCAAATTTACCTGTCAACAATTAAATTGTTATTTACTCTTTCTTCACTTGTTTGTAAGAAGGCTTGTCCGGAAAAATCTGAGGTTTTTTGATGAATGGCTACCAAAAAGAGAGAGTCAACCACTCTTGGCAGCACCCCATGTAGACAAACAGGGCTGCCCAGCCTCACCCCTCCAGGGGTTAGTGCTCAGATTAGTATTCATGTAACCTTCACAATGAAATTGCAGTTGGCTTTGGCCCTGGTTTGGCTAAGGATTTGTGAGGGATTTGCCCCCCACTGAAAGGCCAGGCGGTTACACACAAATTACGGGAACAGAGAGGGTTTATCTTGGGCCTGCAGGGAGCCTCAACTTCAGCTGAGGTGGGCCCCTCTGGACTTTTCTCCTGTGTTTGCACTATTTGGGTTTCTGTGGGTTATTGTATTGTCTGAAGAGTGCACGCGACCTCTCCTAGTAACACAAGATCTTTTCTCTTTGACGTAGTCAGAGCGCTTAATTCTGCACAACTTTCAAACGGTAATACTTCCAAATGCGGCATGTACATGGAGATAGTTGTGAGTATCCCAGCATGGCAACAAACATTAGAGTGTTCAATTGCTGAACTGTGTCCTGGTTTTTTTGAAGATGCTGTGATATCAGAGAGATTCATTTTAATTTGAAGGCTGTATTAAAGTTGCTCAACTCTTCCTGCAAAGTCCTAGAATCCCATTTCAAAGTACACTTTATTCTGCTAAAACAAAATGCTTGAAGCAGTTCTTTTAAAAACCAGATCCTGGATATGCTTTCTGGTTTGCAAGATAACTTGAACATTTAGTCCTACGGTACAGCATTTATTTTCTGAAGTTCAAGCCCTAGGAATCATCAGTGTCCATTCTCTACCTTCAAATTCCTTTATTTTTTAGATGTTTTGTACAGATGCAGACCCCTGCCCAGTTACCGAGTCCTCTTTAGCCTGATTCCGTAGTGATGGTGTAAAAAGTACCTTGGCGTTAAATTGCAGTATTTGTTTCCAGCATTGCAGAAGGGTCGATAAGAGACTTCATCTGTTCAAAAAGCCTGGTGTGAAGGCAGCGGCTATTTTTTTTTTACTCAAGGAATGGTTGACCTCACTCCAATCCTCTAAAGCCAGACAGTGATGATTTGGGTGGCATGACCAGTTGGACAACCAGTTTAAACCCTTTAGAGTGCTCTGTTGTGGGCATCCAGTGTTGGTGATTTTTTTCAAATGCAGTGTAATAAACATTTTGCTCAAAACAAAAGATGAACAGGTATTTAAAATCTATTGGCATCCTAAATTATGTGATAAAAGCTGTCTGTATACCTTTCGTGTACGTGTAACTCATGTAGAACCATAGAGCTACATGTACAGTACATGTATGGCGGAATGTCTACTTTTGATCGCGAGATGTCAACCTATGACCTTAGAATTTCAAAACTGGTCTCCTGAGCCAATCAACAGTCTCGCATTCCAGTCTGGACTTTTCATCTAAAACTCAGTTCAAATTTCTTCTGGAATACCTGTCCTCATTCACAGACATTCCCTCAGGAAACGGAGAGCTCTGCTGAGCCGTTAGAGTAAACAGACAATGCTCAAATATTTACGTGCATCACAAGCCACTGAATAAGAATAACAACTTGTTTTCCCCGGCATTACGGCATTAAAATATTGACACCGTGGCTTCTCACGTATTTGTCTTGTCAGTTGATTGACGTCACGTGAGAACTACTGCATTGTTTTTTTTGGGGGGGGTATGCAGATTTTGAATCACAAGAATGGTGGAACACCAGCCAGTAAATACCTGCAAGTCATGATTCGGAATTTCCAACATAGCTAGGTTACAGTGCTGGCAAAGTGTGTACCTTACTGGGAATGTTCCCTAAGCTCTGTCATTAGTGCTCACATCAGGGCATTTAGTGGCACATGAATGGCCCTACCTGATGGAATTATTGGATAGAGGGAGTTAGAACTGAGGGGTTTTTTTTTGGGGGGGGGGGTAAATGACCGGTTTAAGAGATGTACGGCACAGTTGTGACAGTGAAGAAACATTCTCTTTTTACCCATGGGTGTCGTGGGGGAGGGGGGCAAGGAAATACTTCCCCCTCCCCCTGAAAAATGTAAAAGAAAAAAACTTACACAGAAATGAATAAAAAATGACGGAGATGGAAATCACCAATTTCCTTTTAAAGACATGGAAATTGATCCCCTTAACTGTTAACGGTTTGTCAGTTCATTGCCAATGAGTGTTTTTGGCCCCCCCAAAAAGTGCTTTGCCACACCCACCCACCCCCGGAAATAATCCTGGCAAGACCCATGTTCTTACCAGTCAGTGTTCCTTGTGTTTTTCTGCTGTACATTGAGAATCATCATCAACAAAAGATCTCCTCTCAGACTGAGAAGAAGCCTTGGTTGTTTTTATATCTGAATCTCTCCAGATAGTAATGCAAACATGCTTCTTCATGCACGGAGATGTTTGTGTCATTTGCATGCTGAGAAATAACTTTACACTTACTGCACTTTGCACATATAAACATCTACAATTTCGGTTTTCCATCTTTTGTCAAAGTTGTGTTCGAATTTCTTTGTGGATACTGTCATGTGATTCTGTCCAAAAGTTGATTCTGGTGACAAATTCCCCACACGGATTGAAATTTGAAATTTACGTGTATGTGTAACTGAAGTGTGTCAAATGGGTGACTGACCACAGTCAGGTTTGTAGCGTGACTGTTATATCGTTCGGCAATTTTATACACATTCAAACAATTCTGCTGCTTCACATGATAAGCTGTTAGTGTCGGGTGGACACCGGTCAAGCCAAAGTGATGTGCAAAAGAGGTCCCGATTGCGCAGTTGACTGTCCCTTTAACTTAAAGAGTAGCCCAGCCGGCAAACTCAGTCATCACTTCTGTGAATCTGGAAGGGCTTGGGTCTGTTTTGTTAGAAAAGAAATATGGCCGGTGAATCGGCATACCTGGGGTGATGATGGCCAGAAAATAAGGAGGTGAGAAAACTGACAGTGGGCAGGATTGGTTTCTACTGGTAGGTGGGAGAGTGACCAGCTTGGTTGATGACAGCGTGTTGGGGCTGCCTGGGAAACTTTCTACACTTGGAGCCGTGAACAAAAACACATTGCCCAAGAGGTGTTTGGACACGTGCCAATGGTCAGGTGATGATCTGGCAACTGAAACTTTAAAAGAAAGTTTTTTGGGGGGTGGGGAATCCAACTTTGACCATGGAAACTTGTTGGGAATAGAAAACTGCATATACATACATATCATCGGATTCACCATGAAGTGCCGCATCGTGGATAGTTGTCATATCAGAAGTGACGTGTCATGTGCACAAAGTCTATGAACCCAATAATATGTTAAAGCAGTCTCGCTCAAAATGTTTCTCATGAGCAACTCTGCTACATAGATTAGATAGTGGTGACCACCTCTGTCAACTTTTGGGGAAAGTTTTAGGACTTCTGGTAAGTTAGGCACATAGCTTTACATCTATTTCGATCTTTCTCAGTTGAAGTGATTTTTTCATTGCCCTTTACAGCTCTATTTCCATATAAGTATGCACTTTTTTCTTGTGAACATTGGAAAACTCGTGTTCTGATTTGTCAGTGAAATTCCTACCCTTTTAAAAACAGTTTGCAAGGATTATTAACCCTCCCCCTGTAAATTCTTTGTGGCCGTTCAGCTGTGCTAGACTCAGATGTTCAAGTGATATGCTCTGTTTTGACTTCCAGCTTTCCATGCTAGATTTCATGACCAATGTCCTTAGATCTCTTCTTCAGATGTGATGGAGAGGGTTGCTGGCTTTTTTGCTGGATGAAAGTTGAAGGACTCCATGATTTATGACCGTCTTTTGTGACATTCTTGCCGAAGTCAAGAATAAAGGTAGCCGGCATCTAAATCCCCTGAAACATGGATGGCAAGCTTTGGGATGATTTATCAAAGAGGGTCTGAAATAGTTCGGCAACATAGCGATACCATTTTGACAACAATGTATCGTTAATCATTATGAATACGTTGGGCGGTAGGTAAATTACGACGCTTGGCCAGCGTAGGACCACAAATGGCAAAGCGATTGTGATGGAGCAGTTTTCTGGTCCGTTCAAACTTTGTTCGCCTCACACTGTCAGTCGCTTTGCCTTTTCTTTTTTTTTAACCCCATGTCGGCAAAAATGCTTCAGAGGATGGTAGCTCCTACCATCGTATGTACTTCACATACCATCACATTCCTTGTCGCTCTTCCCCAAGTTGCAGACGAGCTGGGCCTGTTTCTCTGGCTCTCTGCGTGAGACCAAGGATTTGTGATGGAGAAAAGAGCCATGTGGCTTCCATTTGCTCCTGCCTAGATTGGAGAGAGATTTAGATGCATTTTATCGGTAATGCGCGGGATGGTTTTTTTTGGGGGGGGGAAGGGGTTGGGGATATGGAAATTCTGGTAAACCAGAGCAGAGAGGAATTCATCTAACAGATGGAAGGTCTCACCGAGGCTGTGCTTGTCAGTGTTTTTGCCATTATGTTGATTCACAAGGATTTGTTTTGTCTGCAAGAATAAGCAGAATACAAAAGCAGTTTGGTAGACAACAATTTTGTCTCTAAAACATACTTGTGTATGTGGGAATGAACCTCTGACCTTTTTAGTACTTCTTTCAAGCTACATCAAGGCTGATTTAAAACTTAAATAATGCCAAATAAAACAAAGTTGGTCATTACAGCCCGCATCATTTTTGAAGCTGTATCCTTTTTTATTTTATATTTTTTTTTCTCATCTGGAAAAGCTAGGTATTTCAGGCATATTATACGTAGGTGGTCACTGTAAAAAAATACAGAGTATATTGTTATAAACATGACTCTTCTTTGTACCAGTAGGATAGCTAATAAAAACCTGGCTGTCATTTTGATCTAAAAAGTTAGTAGCTGTTTAGAAATGAAAACCGTATTGGCCAGCTAAAAACAAAAAAGCAGAAAAGGCCCTCATCCTCATTTTGGGATAAATTTGGACAGTACACTGTTTTTATTTTTACTTGGCCAAGTCGTAAGAAATTTGAGAGACATACATACATGTATGTATGTACCCCATTCTGTAGCAACGGATTACGTACGTGCTTCAACGTGCTTCAACCGTGGAGGAATGTATGCATTGCTGTACAATTCAGCATGGATCTTTTGAAGAATATGGAATAACTAATAAATGGTTCAGGGCCCAGTTTTAATTAGGGTTTTAATGAGAAGATGTTACTCAGCAAAACTCTGGTGCTTGTGTTTTCCTGGCACTGATTCTCATTTGAAAGATGTTAGGCAGGCACTGAAATTGTTAATTTTTTTCTGGTGACGTCTTACTGACAGTAAATTTTAAACTCATGCATAGTTGAAACTCGTTAATAAGAGGTTCTTCGGCCTTAACAGATTATTTTATAACGGGAACCTTGTATTATCAGGTATGAAAATGATGAAGAACGAATGATTGGGACCTTAACATTTCCTTGTTATGATGTTGTATTGCTCTTTATGAAGAGGTTAGACTGTGTTTAAGTTGGAAGGGGTTTCACCTACACAAAGCCTGTCTGTTCCTACTCACACTCCCTAGCCAAGTGACACATGCCCCAGAAATGCCACACCAAAACTGATATTGTATCAAATTTTACTTGGATACCATATCCCCACCAGCCCCCTGGCACTGCCCTCCCCAAGAAACACAGGGGCCGGGCTTGAGTTTCAAGAGGACATTTTTTTTCTGGGACTGGAGGATTGATGTCAGACAAGACTTGAAAATGCAGTCTGAGAGGCAAGGTTGGAATTCCAGTAGCATGTTCAAGCTCTGTATCTCTCCTGAGTGAACACTGAAAGGAAGGGGCCACAATTTAAGTGTGTCTGCAACATTGAAGTTCAAACCAGATGTGTTTGCTATTAAAGCAGAAAGCTATTTTATTGGTATTGATTTTTTTGTTTTACATGCAGGAAAGAGGTTTTGATGGATCTTTAGCACAGGCCATTCAAGGTCTCTTTTAACGGTGATAATTTTGTTTTAAGATTGATAAAGTGATCTATTTTCTGGAGGCATTTCCTCTTTATGCCCCGATGCTTTCTGTCATTAATGCCCCGAGCCGCAAGATTTACATATCCATATGACTTGTCCATTCTTTGTTCGGTATGAAGAAAGGAAGTATACGTAGGCTTGATTTTTTGAATTTGAATTGTGGAATTATTGAATTATTTATTATCCAAATCTGTTCACGGCCAGGGCTGAATTGTAAGATTTGTTAGAATTTTTGAAAATACTCTTGGCAGCTAGAACACTTAAAGATTCAATTTACCATAAAAACACGCTAGAGAAACAAATGTTCATAAATGAAGAAACAAAAAGACAACACACTGTTCTGTGTAAAGACTACAAAAAGGCACGACATAAACAAGACACTGCTATTTGATGGACCTAAATATATTTTCTGGCATTGCTCACCTTGGTCATGAGGGTGGTATGCAGCTTGTAATATGAAACCAGTTTGGAATGACACCAAATGTGAATAAAAGCTTTTCATCATCTATCTAAAGAAAAACTACATCAAAGTTTCCATGTTCTTGTGGTCACTGGGACTCCCAACACGCTTGAAGTTTTTCTCCCTGTCAGATGTTACCGATGTTCCTTTTTTGTGGGGAAAACCAATATCTGGAGTTCCAGACCTTGATTCTGTTAAATCGCGAGTGTGTTTATTATCCCCACGGACCACCACCACCGAACTCGCTCAAAAATAAATAAAAGGGTTTCACTTCCTGAAATGAATCCCACTGGAGGTATCAAACTACTAACCAACACACACACCAGAGCCCCTCATGTCTTAAGTTTGATGAAGACCATCCCTGGTCCTGAGATATTTGAGCTCTGAAAGGGGAACCTGTTGAAAATGTGTCTAGGAGGTCTGAACCACCTGGTATATAAGAACTGAATGTGGAACATAAAGGTCCCCGAATTTGAAAAAAAAAATTGGAGACCAAAAGTTTGGAAGAATGTCCTTTGCATTCAGAAGACATTCACCCTACTCTTCTGCCAGTGGCATTTTTATAGCTTGCTAAAATGCCTGGCACCTGAAGCTTTAAAGGAACAGTGCAGTGAATTTTTCTTAGGATCGCTTTTTGTGCATGTTTAGATTCCTCTTCCATGTGTACAAACTTTAACTGTTTGAAATTTTTTTGGAGTTAAGTGAACTGTAAAGTGCACTTTTTTGAACATTCAAACTTGACCAAGCTTTTTCCAGACACATTAGGGTGATATTAGTGTAATGTCAATCAAGGAAGACACTCTTCAGTTTGCACGTGTTTTTTATGTTCAGATTTTGAAACCCAACTTTGCTCTTTGAAAACAATTCTGACGAAAGGTTGCTTGCTGGCTTATTGCTGTATACTTATACATAAATTGCCAAAGGTAATGTAAATCTTCTGTTGGGAAGTATAAAAATCTAGCATGGTTTTTTGACAAATCAAGCCAACATCAAGGTTCAGTGCCTCAGGTTACGTCACAGTTTTACTCATGAATATGCAAATTCATATCAGCATGAAAACCAAAAGCCCCTAAATACACATAAAAGTAGCAACTTGAAGACAAAATTGAAAACAAGATTAATTGAAAGCCAAAGGTACAATTTCAAGGGTTTTTTGTAAAATATTTCTATTTCATAGTCCCTTCAAAAGATGTGTGACCACTGGTGGCGGAAGGGGGGGACAAGTGCCCCTCCCCCAATTTTTTTGACAGAGAGGGGCCTGGCCCCATTTTTTGAAGATCCTATAATGGGGTGGGGCTCAGTGGATTGGCCTATTAATGGATGATGCCTGATGGTCTAACAGCTGGCCCCCTCTTTGAAAATGGTTTTGCCGCCTGTGTGTATGTAACAGTGCAAGCTTACATGGTGCCAGCCAGCTTATGTCTTCTTCTTGTAATGTGTAGAGATCAGTGCTCATGGCAACAGGTAACAGTTTGACTTTAATTTCTGAAGAAGTCCCGCTGTCAAGCAGGTACATGTATGTCAGTCCGCTGGGTATCAGTGTCCATTTTCTGTGAGAGTGATTCACGGACGTCGAATGAGTCACACGGTTAATGATTGAAAAATTTGATTGAGAAAAAGTAGTTTCACTGGAAAATGTTATCATGTGGCAACCACGGTAAATGCAGTGGATTGATGTCTGCAAAATGATGAAAGAGAGAGATTTGGGAAGGGGAGGAAGTCGTATTATTCAAGAATCACATGTGAAAAGGATCTGTCATGTTAGACGGTATATAGCATAATGTTCCCACAGGGTTTGCTGTTTGTTCGGGTCAATTTCATGTGAATTATTTTTCCACTCTCCACAATCAAGTTTGGGTCATCAGTTGCATGGATCGTCAGTTGCAAATAGAAATGCTGTGTTGGAATAAAGAGACTAACAGATGCGGTGCTGTTATTGAGGACTTTTCCTTCTGGAAACAGTGTGCAAAGATAGGTGCAAATGCCGCAACATTTTGGTACATGTAGACTTCTTGTTTATTGGCACACTGACAATATTACATCATAGAGTGCATTATGTAGAGACTGACCTGTCTTCTACCGGATATACGGTACTTGTGCTGGCAAAAATTTTTACTCTTACTTAAGAAATTATCATTCGTGGCTTGACCCACCTTATTTTACTGTGAATACACACCTGGTATCTAGGTAAATCACACTGGGCTGAAGTGTTATCTTTCAGAGTGAGAAGCCAGCAAGCTGTAAGATCATAAACATGCCCCCCCCCAAAAGGAGAGATATTGTTGCAAACATAGGAACTGTCTCACTTCATGTAAACATACTCCACGTTACTGTGTTACAAATTGGGTTCAGTTTGTTACTCAACACCCATTTAGGGTCAGAAGGACTCTAGAGATACCAGTTGCCGTGGCAACATCCAAGCCTTACCCAATTGCGCCAGAACCAGAACTTGTTACAGTGGAGTAACCAGAAGTATCGCATTGCTGCCAAATGTCTTCAGATGTAATTAAGTCATCCCTGGGATTTGCGCAATTGCTCCTTATTAGACAAGCTCGCCTCTTTCATCCCGGCCCCTCAGCTTTCAAGCCGGTGCAATATCCTTGACAACCGGAGAGGAAAAATTGTCCAATTTGGACCGAAATTGGCTGGAAATCTGCTTAAGAGGTTAAGCTTATAAGTCAACTGCCCCAGGCGATGGCTTAAGGAACAAATTCGCAGTTCGTCACGCAGTCACTGACATCCGTCATCTTGATGAATGTGGACAGAATTGGAGGCAAGCACTGCAGTTGCATTGTGCAGGGAGAGTAAAAAGTCGAAAGGTACTGAAAACAAGTGGTTAAAACCAATAAAATAATGTCTGTCTTGGAATTGCAGTACATAAATGTGGATGCAGCTATTCAAATATTGACTTCCTTGAGTGGTAAAGTAAGACTAGCCTCCCGAGGTGAGCTGCAGAGCATTTTATTTTCCTGAGGCAAAGCAGGGGGAAAAGGAACGGCCAACCAGTCACCAAGGGAGGCTAGTTTTACCATGCATGCTGTGAGTTGAAGCAGTCAATATTTGTTTTTAAGAAACCTCACTCACACATTCTACACAATTTGAAAGAGAACTAATTGAACTAAAAAGCCTCAGTACAAATGTACCTCTTTTTCAATTTCAAATTGCATGTAGCTTAAAAATCACTTGCACATTTTCATATGCCTCCTTGATGAAAATTCCCTGGTGTGTATACTTAGAATCACCAGGTGCTACATGGCTAATGGTGCTAATCGTGTAAGATTTCATTGGCAGGTAGTCACACCTTGCCAAACAAGACTGCAGTGACATTGTCTTTTTTTGAGTGCCGGGTAGAGATTGTAAAAGAAGTGATATCACAAGATAACAGAAGGATAGAATCACTGGGCAGAGTGTTGTAATACCATGGTGAAATTGCCTCACAGTTTGGAAAGTGCATGCACGTGTACATGTAGCTTTTCATTTGCAATAATACACTGTTCCCGCACCACAGGACTGCGAGAAACCAAACAAAATGTGGTCAAAATGTGTCTCCTGAGGAGCATTTGCTTCTCCTGGCCAATTGGAGCAGCAGGGAGTGCCTGGCACCGGATGCGTTACGAAATTGAGCATTCTTGAAACACCTGGTATTGTTTTATCACTGGTAATCACAGCAGCGAGGTAGAATGGCTGGCTGTAAACCCTCATTCTAGATCCCGGGTAGAATTTTATTGGCTGCAAACAGCGACAAGTATGCCGGGCCGGTTGAAGGTTTTGAGTTGGCAGGCTCTTCAGCACCACCGTGCGGATTTCCTGTCCGTAGGTTCACGCAGATAGAGTGTTCAACAGATGGAATTCCCGGTGAACTTGGAACACTGTGTTCTCTCTGTGCTGGACCACCTGTTTGAATGGACACGTGTGAATTCTTGGCATCTGAAGCAAATTCACTCTGACAATTGGGTCTACGTACCGCGTAGTTCAGGGAAAAAGACATCAAATCATCCAGTGATTTTTGATGATTTTTGACGTTGAAATCATTAAATCATCAGCAAGGAGGGAATGGCCTATAGGTGGGAAGCTTTGTGGTCAAAATATGGCTGTGCAGCCTCTCTCACAGAGCAAAATTACAATTTCTTTTGTTCTTTTAAAAAGTTCCCCCAAATTTGGTAATTAGACACCAACCATTTTTAAAGAAGAATAGATTTGGATCAAACCTACATGTACCATACCTCCAGTGCATTTCAAGGAAGCCCATGGGGCACCAGCAGTGGAACGATTTTCGAAGTGGGGGGACGCCAGTTGTTAGACCGTCAGGCATCAGCCAATAATAGCTCAACCCATAGCGCCTCACCCAATTAAAGGATCTGCATAACGTAGGGGGCCAAGCCCCTCAGTCGAAAAAGTGGGGGCCACTGGCCCCCAACCCCCCCCCCTTTCCGCTGCCAGCACCCAGAGGACAGCAGAAATGTCTGCTCTCACCTTGTACAATACATGTAGGCCCTACGGGTGCATTATGGAGGTGAGCTTTCTGTGGTTCCTTTTATCCTGTGCAGTGCCGGGCAGTGTAAACGTTCCATCAACGTTTCATGAAGTACATGAAATTATTATGGATTACCAGTCAACTTGTGTGTGTCGTTCGATTTCACATACAATCCTTGATACCTCATCAAAGCAGGATTGTTTGGCCAAGCATCTTGGACGATCCCGTGATTGAAAACAGCAAACGAGCCGTGGTCCATTTCTGCCAGGGGATTTTTCCAATGGTGATACTGTTTGTTTAACTGTTGAGCTGGCCTTGGTTGTGAGGCCGCAAAACAAGAGACGGGCATGTTGTGGCTGTCACAATCTACCTGAGGTTGTGCACTTTCTTTAACCAGTTCAGTACCGCCATCACAAGTGCAGCTACACCTATATGCAAACTTGTTCTTTGGCGATGTGACAAATAGCCAATTTCCTTGTGTAGGCTTTTGCCTTATGTAAAATTAAACAACCGCCCATGCTCGGCTGAGCAGAGATCTATAGATGTCGAGCTCGGCCATGGCCCGTGTTGATATAAGAAATTACAGTTTGTCATTCAGGTTGTACGGGTGAATGACATCCGAATATCTTTCTTGAGAATCGTCCGGTGATTAATTGAGCTTTGAATGAAATGTCCCAGACAGTCACGCTGGACTGACTTTCGATGGCCCTGTATTAGTGCATCAAGGTGAGAAGAACTTTTACTGTTAAGATGGTGAGATACTGACGGTATGTTTGTTGTACCAAATGCTCAGAGTCCATGCCTTGCAGTGATGGTGGTACAATTTTTAAATTGAAGGGGAAGTAGCCAGTTGTTAGACCATCAGGTATTAGCCATTAATAGGCCCATCTATATTAAGCCCCACTGTATTTTAGGACCTGCAAAAATTAAGGGGGGGCCATGCCCCCAGTCAAAAAAGTGCAGGGTGACTCCCCCCTCCTGCCCCGGCTTCTGCTGCGAGTGATGCCTTGCAATAGCTTGTAAGAAGAGCCAAATGAACTTACTCTGAGATTAAAGCCCCTTACTTTTTGCTTATGCAGATATCTTTAATAAGAACTGCAGGAACAGAAGGTCCAAGTTTTTGTGTGATTTAAAGATAATAAGTGTTGGACACCTTTTTTTCAAGTTTTAATATGGAAATTGTTTATTTAAATTGTCAATTTAAATCTGAATTTTAAAAAGTGAAGTTTCAGTCACAACTTTCACAAATTGGGGGTTCAGAAGGAGTGTAGTTGTCGAGTCCGTCACCAGTCCCTGCAAGTTCATCACCAGTGATTAGTTGTGAAGCCAGATCACAATGAACTGTCACAAAAGCAAGCCTTTGTCATTCACCCTGTTACTTTCATAAATGACTGGTCTTGTGAGAGACTTGTGGCAGGACTTGGAATGGACACGACTAGACATGGTTCAGAAGTGACCTAAGAATGCGTGGACTGTTCGGGGGGATGCTTTTTTTAGCATGCTGGTAGCATCTAATTCTGTGTCCCTTAGATAATAAATGAGTTGGATGTTTCTATCAAAATAAAAGCCCCCCATCCCACCCATCCACCCCGAATTTGTACTCCCAAGTTAACCAGCATCTATTTATATTAGGTAGGGGACACCACCTTATTCTTGAAGTAATCCATACATCACACTCACAGTGTCTACCACTCCCATATTCTCCTAGGCCCACTTACGAGATGATAAATTGCTCAACGGCGATAAACAGTTTATAGATGGAATAAATACAGGTCCTTGTAGCACTGTTACTCATTTATGAAAATCTCCCGAAACGATCATTCAAGGGAGCGCATTTGCCTCCAGATTGGAAAACGCTGTTTGTTATGTTTATCAGGGGCAATCGGTTTGGCCGGTGTTTATCTTCCGAATGTAAATTTAAAGGAAAATAGGCACATTGTTTACTGATGACTCATTGTGGAAACTGGTGAAGACTTGTGGTTTCAACGACCCCACCCCCTTGTAAAGAAAGAAAGAAGATAGTATGTACTTCAAAGTTTTCTGAGTCATATTTGAGTTTGGCCAATAGGAGCCAAGCGTTTGTGAGCCAGTTAGTCACGCGCATCATTAACATAGTCTGGAGTGAGGAGAACAGAAAAGTCTGGCCACAACCTGGCCAGACCTGTATACATGTGTTGTACACGTTTGTATTTCATGCATCTGTAGTTCCAAGCTCCAGGCAGATGTCTTCACTTTGTGTGTGCTGTTGACAGACAACCAGCGTTTCTGTTGACAAATTGACTGCAGAACATCAAGTTTATTTGCTGGTGTCAAGTGCAACGATTAACCCTAAAAGAACCCGTTTTGGGGGGACCATGGGGTGTATTCCAACCCCCAAGAACTCTGCCATTCTTTGCCGGATTGCATGTACATGTAATTTGAAAACTTGGCATTCATGTATGAGCACTTCATATCACTACAAATGTATAAGGCCTGGTTTCCATATTGAATTAAGAAACACAGAGGGCGACGCAATCGGGACTCAAACCGCAACGCTGACATATGGAAACTTTACAAATGGAGGTGTCGCTGACAACACAGGCAAATGCAAAACAGCCTGCGAATGCTCAGCAAAGTTGAGCCAGGTTCAACTTTACTGACCATGTGCGTCGAGTAGCCGTGGTATATACCCATACAAAGACGCACGCTGGCATGACCGGCGAGCAACAATGTCCTCTCACTTTACATGTACTTTTACCCATTTTCTCCTCAATGCTTAAATGTTACACCTATACGATCAACTACATGTAAACAGCTGCTCATCAATGAAATGCATGAAACTGGAGTACAGGTGTGGCATCAAGATGCCGTACAGTCAAACCTGTATTATCCACAAAATATCACAGAGTTTCGGATGCCATTTTGTTTCAATTTTTGGGTGGAACAATGTCATGCACCGTCTCTTTCATTTGTGTCTGCGTCTCCACGTCTTGCGGACAGTCTGTGTTACAAACGATCATCTGGAAACCAGGCTTCATTTTAACTAAATCTGACTGGTTATGGTTTTGTTGTTATGGTCATCTGAAATTGAAGGCCACATGTGTGCCAGCCCGCTTGCATCAAGCATAGCAGTACAAAAGTATACCTTTTTAGCTGACCTGTCTCAGGAAAAAGGGCACAGCCCAAAAATTGTACATGTATGTTCAATTTTCACAAAATTGGTGTCAAAATGACCCCAAAGAGTAACTGGAAAACTCAATGAAGGCTCAGCTTGTGAAAAAAATGCGCTGCAGTGATACCGGAAAACTTAATTATAGAGTTTCCACCCCCACCCCCCCGGGATCTTTTAGGGTTAAAAAGTATAAAAGTATTTTGATTCAACCAGGGAGATTTCTTAGAATTGTTCTTCTTTGAGCCATAACTCTTCCCCTAAAATGTTGTGTGCTACCCTCCCTGAGTTCTGTCTCTATTATCAAAGGCGGTATCCTAAGTTACAACATTGTGGAATGGCAGGAGACTTTTCTAGATTTTTGGTAGCAAACATAGCTGTGTTTTTCCGTTGCTTGCATTTCATTTGAGCTAACATGCACATGCTCAAAAGGATGCAAATAATAGTGCACTGGTCACACAGGACTGGTGTGTTTGCAGGAATGAAGAGTCTCAAATGCCGTCTTTATTGCCTTTATTGCTGGCCCTCAAGTGATGCCGCACAGAGGGGATGGCATCTTTCAAGTTGAAGTTATCCATGATGAGGAATCATTAACTTCAATCAAAAGTGGGGGGGGGGCTCTTAATAACTTAGAGCTGTGTCACATACACGTACTTGATCTGTGTCACACCACATGCGATGCTGCCATTGTGTCCATGAACACTACCTGGATGCAACATTACGCGTGTTTACCCCGACCCCCTAATTCATCAAGAAAGCTGAACGGCCTCATTAACAGTGTTGCACCACAAAGGATCGCTTAATGTCCCTCCTTCAATCAGCAGCTCCTGCTAATAACATCCCTATGATGGATCGCGCCGCTGGCCTAGATATAGCTCTTTATGATGAAGTGACTGACTAATGTATTTGCTTAATATCTGCCGGGGAAGCGTAAATGGCTGAAGAGTACCCCACTGACCGAGCCCATTTCCCAGTTCTTCGAGACCAGGTTGGAGTGAATTGATATTGAGTTGGGGGGGTATCTTTGTTGGGTTGCTAGTGACGCTGCGTTATCGCGTATGTTGCTACGATCAATCAACTGAGGGATGAATGTTGCCGTGAGTCATTGTGCGGTGGGCAAGGGCGGAGTGCACTCGCACTTTTATTGTCCCGCCTTTTTTTCCCCTTCTCCTCATCAAAGACGCTTTTTGTCCTATCTACCTGCCACCGAGCGTCAAGCCTTTTATCCGTTTGCCCACAGAGCCTGTATCAACTGTCTTTCCCGCCTGTTCCTGATGAGTGTTCAGGACATCTCTGGCAATGGACTTTTGTGTATCTCCACCTCACATCTTTTCTCCTGTATAGCCTGTCAAAAGGTTTTTACCCGTCTTTGTGACAGTTAATCTCAGTCCAAGCAAAGGGCACTGCACCATTTGTGTTTGAGGTATTTTTGGCACAAGTCGTGTTTGTAATTGCCATTGGTTGTTATTTGGATGTGATTTTTTTTTCTTTAGTATGTTGCATCTGCTTCTGTGATCAACCTCTTCTTAAAACAGGTAGACATCATAGTTTAAAGCAAGTTCAAGTTGTCTCTTGAACTAACAAACTATAGTTGAAAACTCACTTCAAACAGGTCACATATGCCAGACAAAATCCATACCTGACATGTGTGCAGTTCAGCTGTTTGCAGAATATTTCACATGGAACTTGAATGCACGTTGACAGATAATTTGACTGCGTGAATTCACCAAGTATTTTCTGGGGATTTTCTCTGTAGACACATTTGTAGGAGCTGTGAATAAGCATAGATTTACAAAAAAGGAGGTTTTTTTGCCTTCGAGAATGATTCTGCCACGACTGATATGTCAGAACCCATCATGAAATGTTTTGGGTCTCTGTACCAACAAGCAGTCTATAGCACTTATTGCATACTTTACATTTCTGAAACAAGACATGACTTGAAATTTTTTGCACTTCACAAACACCTAGTGAAAATATTAAGGATGTAGAGTGAAAGACAGTTAAAAGTCCAGCTGAGATAGGATTTAGGGGATGAGAAAAAAGTTTCATGAACAGTCAGAGAAACATGTAGCAGTGGTATCAATACCTTCCAGTCTGCTGAAGCCAATCATGTGAGATCACTCAACTCGTCTCCTGCTGCCGTCCGCTCCAACACCGCCAATCCCGTCCCTCTGCTGTCAGTGAAAAAGAATAAGACATACCAGCGGCGAAGATGAGAGAGAGAGGCAGTTGGGCTTATTGGAAGATTTTGGAGGGTGAGGACAGACACAAGCGCAGGGGATCACCTTCAAAGGTGCTTGCTGTTTGCTTCAAGTTTGGGGTTTGTTTGAAAATATATATCTCTCTCCAAAATCGAAAGCGTTGGTGGTTTTGAAGCCCATGTGTGGAATTTCTTCCAGTGTGTGTACTGCAAGTGACATGTCATAGCATTGCAGAACTCTTTAGCAGAGCTGTGATAGGTTTATCAAAGAAGTGCCAGCTGGTGACTTCTTTTAAAGTGGCAGGCTAGACTGACAAATTGTGCAACTGATAGAATGGTAACAGTGCTCATGTTTTAATAAGTGTAAAGCCCCTTTAAAGGAGAATTTCTGCTTTGCCCACAGCCTATGGAGTGTACAAACAGTTGCCCCAGATTTCCTCACTCTGTTGGACTTCTGGTGAAACATTGGCGCTGCAATATTCTCACCTCCAGAACATTCTTGCTGTCGATGACAAACGAGTCAAATCTTTTCAGAGCGAGAAAAATACAGGTCGAATTTGCAAACTTGCGATCAGCGACACTTACAGATGATCACGTATAGGCGTGAAGATGTATCATTGTAAAGTTTGTGATTGTTTTTAGATGTGTATAGCGAGCTGTGGTTTCGAATCTAAAATTCTGTTGAGATTTCTTTTCAAGAATAATTTAAGGCTTAGCCCAGTGTGTCACTTCCGCTAGACACACTTCAGTGACAGATGCGATGGGAATGGAATGCTCAATCATTCTGTGGGCAAGTACTTCTTTATATCCAGGCCTTCATCATATCATGATGGGATTCATTACCTCTTCATCTCTCCATTGGACCAGGTGTAAGGGTATTAGAGATTGGATTAGCCCCTAATCTCATTGTGCTAATCTGCTCCATGGCCAGGTAAAGCTGTTTAGCTCTTCATGGATTCCCTTGGGTGTCCTTAGTAAAAAGAGGCAGCTATCCCAGTGTGAATGGGGTCCTGTGGCTGTGCTGTGTGGATTAAGGTACGTAATGGGTAAAGCTGCTTTCAAAGGCATGAGTATACTGAGAGGCGGGGATTACAAACAAGGGGGTGGCTGAGGTTGAATAAATCAGTCCGGATTTGATCAGAATGCCAGACTTCTGTTATAGATTACTGTAAAAGAAGACAAAAGACAAGCAGGAGAAATTCTTGATTTGTGTAGCAGTGTGTGATTTTTCTCTTAGTAAATATAAATACATGTACATGCTTTGCTTAATGGCTTTCCAGGGCTCACTGGAGTCAATTAATTAAACTGTTCAGTTTCTTGCGTTATCATACAGTGTCCATTTGTGCAAGCCACATTATCCTATGAATCTGGCCAATGCATATTGTACCGATCATAATTTTGTAGACGAGTCATTTGGTATCCCAATAGCTGCGTAGACCTATGCCCTATGTAATAAATTGATAGTGATCACTAAATCATGTGACCTATAGTGCGTATCAAGCCCATAGCAAGGTATGTTTTGAGTGTTGTGTCCAAACAACACAGCCAAGTTTCGGTTTAGTACCCAGCATACTAGTAGTCCGAGTACGGTACCTACCGTCACCTTTTTTTGGTAAATGATACTTATGAAACACTTCGCCTTTGGTGGATACAGTGTTTGTTGATGTTTAATACCCTCTATAGGTCACGTGACTTTAGCAGTCACAATCGGTCTATAGTGGTGTACGTGCCATGTCAGATTGCCACATTGTGATAGAAAATCCTAGCTTTTCTTCAACAAAACAAACTGTCACGTCGCTTCTTTTCTCCACTTCATGTCCAGTGCCCAATTGAAAGAGACTTTTGGATGATCATTTCAAGGCACCTGGTGCCCAGGTGACAACTGTACGTCTGTTTCAATAAAAGGTGGTCTTGTGTGCTCCATGCCATAAATGTAAAATATGCAATCACTTACACTATCACAGAGCCAATTTTGATTAAATGAGTTTATGCGAGCATGGCAGTTATTTTCCAGCAGTTCAGGGAAAAGAGCATAAAACTTTAATTTTATTCATTTTTGGGTGAATTGCAAAGCACACCTGATGCGGTAAGCAACACCAAACTGTGGCAGGACAAATAACCCCAAATGGGTTTCTAGGCCAAGAATGGATCTGATAAATAGTCTTTTCTAAAAATATTCATTCACGTAAGGGAAGAAATGGTCGGCAGTTTCCTGGTGTATGCATGTTTGGGGCACCCCCTCCCCAGGAAAATGTTTATACAGTGGTTAAACAAATCGCAGGCACTTCTCCGGGCCGTCCATTATTGTGTCAGATCCCTCTTAAGACTGCCAGCAAAATATGCCTCGGGTCACAAAGTGCAAGCAGTGGACAGTATTTCTCCCCAGATTTGTCCTAGACAGTAATTTTTTCCCCCCCTGACGGACGGTCAAAGTGATGGTGGTAATGAAATATGGCCCAAAATTGAAGCAACAAATAACTGTCTTGGCAAAGTTTTTAAGCCCTTTTGGCAGAGTGTCGTAAAAATGGGTCTGAACAATGATACAGACTTTAAACCCTTTTGCTGATGACATTGGTTGGTGTTGCTAATTCCAACCGCAAGACTTCAGAAAGCAGTTTCAGTGATGTAGTCCTTGAGTACTATCTTCATCCCCAAATGGAACTTATGGCTTTTTTATAAATTTATTTCAAATTTATTGATGGTGACAGTAATGGAAGATCTAGGCCTACATCATGTACAGCACTGTCAGTGAAGCATATACGACCCATTTGTTTGCAGAAGTGAATGTTGTTGTGAGGCTGGTCAAATTGGTCAGAGATAAAAGTAAATTGATCTAAAATGGCTCAGGAAGAAATGCTCGTTCATTAAGGTTATCATGGCAGGCAACGGTGTAATTTTGCCATATGCTACAGCAAAATGGCATGTGGTCGTTACATTATCTTTATAGAGACTATTCATTTCTGGCCATGATCTAATTACATTTGCTGGTACCTGTATGAAGCTGTTCGGCATTGTAGTCTTTGGTGTCTTAGATTCCCAGCCATTTGAGGTAATAGAAGTCGAGAGTTCAAAATCCTGTTCCTGGGTGAAGAGTGTACAGTACATGTATACTTGTTACCCTACAGAACGTCAACACAGTCCTGAGTGGGGGTTGCACACACTTGTCACTGTGCCAATCTTGATGTTTGACCTCTAGCTGACCCTAAGCTGACCCTTTTCTCCATGCTGGGTCACAGTCCTCTACCCTGGGAGCTGGAGTCATAACTGACAGGATTCCCTTGCTGCTATGTAAACTCCTGTAAGCATGCTGCCACTGTGTTTATCAACAACTTAACTTCTTGGACCCTCTTTGAGAAAATTCAACTTTCTCTTTGTCCTCTGCAAGTTTTTTAACTTGTCACTTTTTTCTTGGCTTGCCACCTTGTCAGCCGACAGTTCAAGATAAGACCAACATTTTAAAAGGCACTGCAAATCATACAGTGACAAATGGCTCTCTTGACAGCGATTCCAATAAGGCACACAGACTGTTGTTGATCAGAAGTGACATGTTATTGTTTCTAACAACTTTCTGCCCTTTTTTGTTACTGTCTGTTCTTAGCAGCATCTTAATTATACTCAACAAATGTTTTCCTCCGACACTCAAACAGCCCAGGATACCTAAAGTGTTGGAGTTGAGGGGTGCATAAGTAGGGCTATTATGTCAAGGGGAAGGTGAACACCTGGGGGTGCACACATTTTTTTCCAAGGGGGCACCAAAAGACAATGATCTGCCGCAGAGGTCGTTCATGCATTTCAAATGGGGGGGGGCATTCACACAGGGAACTTCCCCCCCCACGTGCCAGCACAGTTATGCCACTCACTGGCTGTATGTTTCCTCTTGGAATTGACCCAGGATTCAGAAGAAGGAAATAAAAGGTGTCGTGCAGTCGCTGTTGGCCTAGTCCCATAAAGTTGGTTGGTGAGCTGGAGCATGCTGCTTCAAGTCCATGGAAGGGTTCAACAATTTTTGATCTAGATGCTTTGTGACACAACCAAAGACTGAGTGCTATTTTCCTTATTTGATCCGCAGAGGATGTGTACACTTGTTTAAGACTTCTTCCATTTCCACAATTGACATATTAATTTGTGCTTAGTTGTGTCATAGATAAATTGTAGTTTCTAAAAAATTTGCTGGAAAAAAAACACTCCCAGCAGCTTTTTCAGGTAAGAAAATCTGATGTTAACTGGCTATAAAGATAAGAAATTTGGAGGGTGAGGTCAAATAATGACAGTTGAGGGAGGGATACCTGTGGGGGACCCCCCAAAAAACCACTTCTACCTCTCAAAAACAAAGTGTTTGACCTCCTGAAAACAGACAGCGTGATGCCTCTCTTGGCAATTATAACAGATAGGTGTATAACAGATAGGTGTGAGTATTAGGTCAACGTTTGTGAATAGACCCCTCCCAAACTGGAGACTTCTTTCACCTGTCTTCGCCCAAGCTACCAATGCCTAATAGCCAATTTTTCGGCCAAATTAGCTGAGATTGAAAGTGTTTCCTGCACTGTGTTCGTGTGGACCATTTAAGAGCAGTCCTTGCCCAAGTGATCATCCAGCCACGTTATATTCTCATTAAGAAAAAGTGCACCGGATGATCACAGATCATTCTAGCATGACTGGCAAACCAAGACGCGTGCATTTGCTGCGATTCCCTCCTGCAGCGATTCCATGACAGAATCATTGGAGACGGTGGCAAGTGCACTTTTTCGACAGCTCCCACGAGAGCCAGTGTAAAGTGTGGTCGATACACCCATCACGGTAGACATATTCATCACTTGGAAAGACCCTCAAGAACTAACCAAACAAGAGCACACCCCCCACCCTTTACCAGTCCTAACTCCTGTGTATGCCTAAACACCCTTTCAGACAATTTCTAATGCACACTGGCTACAGATGAACCTTCATGGCACACATAATTGGATCATATTTATTTTTTTCGCGTGAGTGACGCAACTGACACCAATGTTGTGCAGATGGATAAATACGGTGCATTTCTCGCTACGTTTGGCTACGATTTGGAAGCTTGCGACTGCGTGCTGTGACTGGGCGGTAGTGGGTGGCATGGCCATCTTATTGATGCGGTATGTCAGAATGGAGTGCGTGACTTTGGGGCTGATGGAAACCAGCTATAGGACTGGAAGGGCTTTCACTATAGAGAAAATAAGACAGGATGAGAACGTGAGCTAATCTTGACTGCGTCAACACATCGATCACACAACCAATTACTTAAAGAAATGAAACGTTATGAGCACTGTGTTTACTTAAAAGAGTGCAAATGTAAGAATGAACTTTAGAATAACCAAAGATGTCTTTGGAAGCAGTGTGTATTTTCTCAGAGAATATTAAACTAAAAATATTTTTATGAGATGAAGTTGTTTTAATAGGTAGTCATACCTTTAAATGCTTCAGAATTAAGAGAAAATATTGCCCATTTTGTGGGATCACAAGGTTGGTATTCCAGAGGTCAGGATTAGAATCCCAGAAAGTTGTGTACGTTTACATGGCAACTGGTCTTTCGAAAGAAATGCATGTGTTGTCACTAGGAAAGACCTTATTTGTAGTCAGCAAGGTCCAGATAGTTTTCATGGCAACAGCAGGGAGGCATGGTTTACTACATTGAGGATGACTGTGTCCTCATTGGTCAACATCACAGGAATGCGGAAGAAGTCTGTCCGGCCATTGACTAATTGGAAATCAGGTTGTTTTGAAACACCTCTGTCAAAGACACAATACAAACACCGAGTGTGTGTTTCGTTTCAACTCCGGAAAAGATCCACCATGCGTGCAACCTATTTCTCAGCGTTCACAAGAATTAATACTGTGAAGATTGGAACAAATCCTTTTCAATTCTCGAAATTTGATTCCCTCTTTGGAAAGTGTATTTTATTGGTCAGGGATAGCATCTCAGTAATCATTTGGACATTTACTTTACATGTATGCATGTTGCAGTCGCAGTGGTTATGGTAGACCAATTTTAATTGAGAGGCAGAGATGAAGGTTTGAAAGAGATCACTGGATATCTAGTGACTATCAAAATAGTCACTTCAACATGCCCTGCCATGTCATTGGACGACAGCATACCAGTAAATCTCTAGTCAGTTGGCGGTGAACATCATTGGGGCCACAGTGTTGAATTCCAAGAGGTAATGTTTTTATGTGCACAATTTCATTATTGATTTATCACTGTGTCAATGTTGGCTTGTTTGTGGCTGCAGCTGTGTGTGTGTGGATTTTTGTTATTGGCATTCTGTCTTGACTGTTGTTAGCAGTAAACTGAAGTGCCCCCATTTTTGTCATAGCCTTCATGTTTGTGACCGTCCATATTTAAAAGTTGATTTTTAATTGGACAACTTTACACAAAAGGTTTTCCTTTCTTTCCTTTTGGCTTATCATTATGCATGCCACTCTTAGTCTTACTCCATTGAAGCATCGTCAGTGAGAAAAAAATTGAGGACTCACAGTTTCATAAATTTAGCCAATATGGGAAACCGACCAATTCTAGCGGGCAGTAAAACAGTTTAATAACTGCAGTAGTGTGTTCAAAGTATTTGTGCACGTGATGCACTATTAAAAGAAGTCTGTGTTTGCTGCTACAATTTTTGGAGCTTTTTCCTTTTAACAGAGTTTTTGCTCAAAATTCTTGTAATTAAAAGTGAGTAATATTCAGAGAGGACCATATTTTATCGATAGGATTGTTTTGTTTGAAGAGGATAAAGTATCACAAGGCAGTAACGTAGAACGACCATGAACTGGAGTCTTCGCATACCCTACCAAAAAAAAGAACCAGAAGACGAACCTATTTGAGCTTTGGGAAGCTGATTCAGTGAAGATTTACGACCGTTGGGACCAGAGGCTTGTATTTATACCTGATGAATTCTGGCAGCCAAGAAATCTTGCAGCTCCTCAGTGTAAACCAGGCGTCACCTGCTGCTGGTAATCAAAATTTATATGTCGTGAGTGAAATACGCAGAATGAACCGGCATGTGATTTTTCACCACGTCCACTCGGCAAAAAGTGCAATGGGTAATTTTCCTTGGTCCTAGCGTTGAAATGTGTTTCTAGTTGAAGGGGCTGCCGTTTTATAGTGTTTTTATATCTTTCGCATTTTTATTTATTTACATGTTTATTGTTGGTTTGTATTTTGTAACAAATTCTCTGTCTTTGATTATTGGTGAAAGTTTTGTTTGGTCATCTACTTGTGTATGTCTATTGAATAATCAGTCAACCAGAACTGGAAGCAGTGGGAGACTTTGAGACACTGGTAGCAGCAGACATAATGGTCCCTTTTCAAGGTATTGCACATGCTCAGAACTATGCATGCATGCTCACAACAACACATGCATGCTCAGAACTGGTAAAAAGGGCCTGTAGGTTTGTTGCCACCAACCGTCTCAAAGTCTCCCATTATTGGATGGTGACCTGCATGCATAAATATGCCTATTCCACCGATGGGGTATTGTGACCCAGGAAAGTGCCCTTGCATCATGTAGTTCCAAGAATGCATACAACGCGCATGTGTGTAATGCCTCCGCAGTAATGGTGATTGGTGTCTCCTCGGTTTTTACACCAGAGTCGACAACTTTCCAACAGATGACCCAATTTCTTCTTTGCTAAGTGTAGCAGCTAAGTTAGGCATCAGCCAAAGACAGTCGATGTTGATATACGTTACTTTATTTTTTGTGATTTTTGTTCTGTTTTGAGGGTCATTGTGATATGTATTATGCACAGGCAGCAGTGTCGTTTTCCCAAAAGCGATAAATTTTCCTTCGAGTTTCTAATCTAAGGCAGTTTTGTTTTGCATGAAACTGATACCAACTTATATTGTACAACTTCTGTCATCTTCTCAAGGAGACAGACATCCCCCCTTTCTTTTTCTTACTGTCACTAAATGCCGTGGCAGTTTACACAAAGCTGGTGCTGCAGCCCTTGAATGGCAAGACATGGACCCATGTATCCATGCTGCTGTGAAGTGGCTTGCCAAGAAGCAATAACAACTGTCTCACTAATCAATCCCCTCTATTTATGCAGCGGGTTCCCCATCAAGACCTAGCCTTGCCAATCCAGCACCTTGCCTCTGCATCCAATTATGCAGCAATCAAATCAGACACTGGCTTAAATACTGTAATAGTCCAGTATAACACAATCAGCGCTGGTTTATCACCTCAGCTTTAATGCAAATCACACCTTTTATTAAAAGTCCCTTCTGTTGGCAATGAACAGGACCGTAATTTAATTTGCTTTTACCTGTGGCAAAGCATTAACATTCCTTCACATAACTTCCTGGGCACTGTTTAGGACCCCAAAGGCGTGGGGGACTCTAGTCAAGGAGGTGCGGGAAGAGATAGAAATGCACGTACATGTATGTAGAATCAAGTTCATTGTGCTGGGAGTTGGTTTGGGGGAGATCCTTCTGGCGAAAGAGAAGAAATGATTTTGGCTTCACCTGACTCTGTTTTATTGCTTCAAGATGAAAGGGGGATTGCTGATAAACTCAGACGAGTGAATTACAGTAGCCAAGCCCCGCAGCCCTGAGATCACAGAATCGAAAATCATTTTGTTAAAAATCAGCTCTCCAGGTAATTGTAAAAGTCATCATGGTGGATCAGTCTGAGTTTAAGCCTACTCCATTGACACTGATACATATTACTCAGTCAAATTCGATGCGTGTTTGTACATTATATATTTGAATTTTGTATTCATGGAAATAAAGTAGTTTTTTATGAGCACATGGATGCTAATCAAAGCTTAACTTTGTTCAATAATCCTGCCGTAGGTTCATTTCAAAAACTTTCTAATAGCAGAGTTTACGGTCTTCAGAGATCACTAGCACTACTGAAAAATTGGATTCTGTCAGGGACAAAATTTGGATACCTAACATTTTGCTAAAGACTAAGTGTGTGGACACAGGTGCCATTGTTCACAGCTGCACATGCTGTGACAGTAACAATCCTGATATGTGTCAAGCACAGCCCTTCACATTCAGAACACAAAAAGGAGCTCTGAACCTGTACTACAGGTGAGCATGCTTTCTTGGGCTTTGGATGAAAACCTCATTGCCTGCGGGAATATCTGATCTTACCATTAAACAGCAAGGGGCCTGCTCAGATTTCTAGTAGTAGTGGCTTTTCAGGGAGAAGAGATGCAGTGATTTGCCAGACCACACAGGTAAAGTAATTCAGGTTTTGTGGGCTCCCTGCAGCAGTCCGGTGGCCTCCAGATAGTGGGGCCCAACCTGTTCATTGCAGTTTGAATGATGCATTCTGTTCAAAAAGTCACCTGTTTGGCTCCCTTTGCATTTTTTGAGATTCTAGAGGAAGTTCTTTCTTTTTTCCTATTTTCCCCACTTTCTTAATATAGGGACTTCTGTGGTGATACAGTGCGAGTAATCAAAATTCAATTTCTATAAAAAGTCCATCAAAAGGTGAGGCCCTACTTGATGAACTGATGGGCTACGTGTATTTCATGTCACCATTGTTATAAAAAGTTCTGATGGTTCACAACTTCAAGCAATTTTGAGACAGCAAACTTCACTTATTTCAGAGGAAGCCTCATTAGATCTGTCATATGTGTCCATCAAGATGAGGAGTTGGGTGGAAATGAAGTCTGGGCCTGCTGACCTAGTAGGTGTTAATAAGGTGCAAATTGGGCATGGTGGGAGGTGTTAATATAGTCTGGTCCCAATTAATGACCCCAAGGTCACCTGTTTCATGGTGTGATTCCATCCATCCTACATGCAACCTGCCTACAACAACCTCAGTGTGCATTGTATGGTGCAGAATTCCTGTACGTCAACTGTTGCAGAAGCAAGGCTTTCACTGGTAGAACCTATGCACATTGGCGGTTTTGTAGTAAAGTTTGCCACTTCTGACTCCAAGTCCCACTGGCTCAGGTCCAAGACTGAAGAATCCAAGTCTACACTCAAAAATCCAAGTCCTGGGTCCTTTAAATTTAATAAACCAATTTTTTTTATACACTTAAAACGTGGCACAACCTTTGAATAATCATGCATCAATTGTTTACACACACTGCAGACATTAGGCCCCAGTTTGGTTCAGGAATTTGGAATAATTTCTTTACAAAAAGAGGAGCGATATGTCTCTTTATAGTGCCACTTAAAAGCATAGTAAATATTTGTAATGTAACATTTTTCTCCCAAAAATCTCCATATGCTTTGCAAGGCATAACTACAAAAGAAAAACTGAACTACAAAAAGTAGGAATTTAATTATAAACTTAAAGCTTAAAAGAGCCTAAGTCCCATCTTGTTTTAGGAATGTTTTATTGGGGAGAAATCCCCAGGTTTATTTGAATTTACATTGGACGCCTGCTGAGGATGGGTAACAGTCACTTTTGGTTGAACTTGGGCTGAGACCTCGAGTCTTTTGGACTGAGTCAGAGTCCCTACAAAAACTGAGTCAGTGTCCATCAAAAAGTGGACTCAAGTCCCACAACAGTGCTGCATTGTGCCCTGTTGACATGTTTGGAGAGGCTTGAGAGGCTGGAACTTCGGGCCTGCAACCACATAATCTATACTCCTGTATGTAACTTGTATCGGAAAGGAATGCATCCACCTCGGCTGAAAACATCTTGGAATCCATGTGCTTCATAGTCACTACTATCTGCCGTCCTCACTTTGAAATATTTCCATTATGTCTTGGTTTTCAGCAGTCAAGGCCAGCAGACATTTGCTAACTTGTAGAAGCCACGATTATATGTCAAGAAAACTGTTGTCATTCGATCATTTTGCTGGGTTTTGCTCTTGTTTTCTTTCATTAATGCTGACAGATGAGTGGAGAAGCCCATAACAGTGAAAAATCAATTAAACTCGGAACAATATCCTGACAACCTTTGCCAAGTTGTTATCTTTTCAAGCACTGGCAGAGGAATTGACAGAAGACTGGCTTCCCACCCCCCCCACTTTTGGCAGATCTTATAATTGGGCAGGGCTTCATGGATCGGACTGTTAATGGCTGATGCCCAATGGTCTCACAACAGCCCCCCCCTTGAAACTTGTTCCGCCTTTGCTGTTTTCAGGCCTCTCTAAGCGTATGTTTAATTGTAAAGTTTTGTAAAAAAAAGTTTTGAATTCTTGGGAGGAAAACAGGCATTCCAAGGATGTTTACCCAGGAGCTGGAAAGTACATTCAAGCTAATCCGGTTGTCCCTGCTCACACTGGAACTGCACCATGGTATTGACTTGCAGGGCTTTATCTGGCTGTGCTTAGTGCCAATATTAAGTTATATCTTCCATAACTTGATTAACCCCCATGGAGACCCCAATCTGTTGAAAAACTTGACTCGCGCACAGAGATGATCAGCTGCCCGGCCGAGGCCGGGGCCAGTTCAGAACGTGTTTCAAATTTAAGGCCCGGTTGGCAAACCGATCTTTCAACCTTTTTAATTTCACGGCCTTTACTCTGACAGACGGATGCACTCCAGACCAGATTGAGACCGCAAAGGTGTTGTAACTTAGAAAAGAAGAAGGAAAAAATACCGAGAATTAAGTCAAACAGTGTTGAGAGACTCTCAGTCTGGGGGATGAGTTGTTGGCCATGTGTACGGATGTCTGTCATGCAGTAATCAAATTCTGGGCGGTGAAATTTGTCTGTTGGGGGAAAAAATGCCAATAAAGCTGAGAAGGGTTATAAAAAAAATGGCAGGAATTGTCATGAGGGGTAATTATTTGGAGGTTCCTACCATGAGACGGAGGCCAGGTATGCCTTGGAAGATTGGCAAGGGGCAGATGATTGAGAAGGGAGAAAAATCAAGGATGCAAGAGGCTTTTTTCAGACTGGATATCCAGCTTCCGGGATCGCAAAGCTTCATGCATATGTGGCACTTGAGCCATCAAATGATGTATAGCATCTGCCAGGGTTGAGTTCCTCGATACTCATCATGTCTTGAATGACAGTGAACTCAACAGCATGGGTGATATCGTCAACCAGGAAGTTATAAATTTTGATCCCAAACATGGCGAGGTTTTCTGGACCATCTCAGCCTCACAGCCCCAGAACCCCACTGCCCCATTCCCATTTTCTTTTTAAAACTTGCCATATAAGCAAAGACACTCATTTTCAGTAATGTGAAGTTTCAACTTATCTGACCCATGGTTATGATGGTCATTTGAAGTTCAAGGCTACCCAAATATTTGCCAATGTGCATCAAGTTTGTCTGTGGAGAAAATGTAGATTTTTGGCTCCCTGTCTCGGAAAAATTTGCACTGCACAGGATTGGTATGCTTGATTTCTACAAAATTGGTGTCAAAATGACTGCAGTATATCATTAGAAACAACCCCTGAATGCTTGGCGCATGAAAAAATAAACTACCAGAAAAAAGTACCCCCCCCCATCTTTTAGGGTAAAAAAGAAGTGTTGATCACTCTCTATGTACGGCCTTTTTTCAAAACTTCATTGTGGTTGGGCAACGATGTTTGATAGAACGTTCTTCAAACACGAACAGTTGGCGTGTGTACATTGTGTCATCAGAGTTTGTGAATACACGCCTTGCATTAGGTAGTCGGAGGAAACCAAGCTATCTTTAGAAACAATAAGAGTTGGCAACCAGATATTAGGGCTCCTGAACATGCACCGTCTGTCAGATGACATTCCTGTAGGAACCATTATGGCCATTAGGTGATTGAAAATTGCAGTGCGTACGTGAGCCATTTGTCTGCAGGAAAATTTGGATCTTTCCTCAATGCCAGCAAACGTACATTCTGTGAACAGTAATCTTGGCCAAAAAAAGCAAGCATGCAGTGCTGGATTGTGTTGCACAGATTTAATGATAGTTTTCTTTGAGGTACGCTCAAGTTCTTAAAAAACATCATTCTTAAAACTTACCTTGTAAGACTCAAAGAGTTTTGGGGGTGCTTTCAAGCAAACCTCTAAAAAACTGACCTCCTTATGCAGTTGCCCACAAAAAGTGTATTACTATTACTGTGTTGAGTCCATTTTTGTAAAGACCATTAACAGTCATCTACGTCATCCTACGTCATTTCTTTAAAAGCTGTTCTTGCAAATGCGTACTCATTTCATATGAAGCATATGTGTACTTCAGCACAGCGATGTGAATTTTCTCCCGTATCAAACCTGTATTTCTGAATTCTAATCAAGAGGGGGGGCAGTGCCCAAGTTGGCCTTATGGCCTTGCAGATATTCCAACAGAGGTACAGTAATTATAGCCATCCTGAAACAGGATCCCTGAGATTCCTCAATGATGACTGGGAGGAGAGACCTCATCTCTTTCGCTCCTTCATGGTTGGAAAGCCAAGGTCAGGCCCCCAGCCCTTCCAACAGTTCTGTTCTCATCAAGGAAATGGAGCAAGCTTCCCAAATGAAATCCTTTTTCGTTGCATTTGGCACATATTTGAGTTGTACCCTCCATCCTTTTGTTGTTGAGTAGGTTGGTTTTTTTTTGTTTTTGATGCTGGTGGTGAAATGTGTGGATTGTTGGAAGTCATGCCAGAGAACCAATCAGTACCTGCCGAATGTTAAATTGGACCCTGATCAAATGAATGTGTCAATCAGTGGGATATATATCACAGTTTTTTTCTGTTTCTGTGTCTGTTCTATTCTGTTTGTGGCTCTCCTGGGATATTGGGATCTGTCAAAATATCTGGGGCAAACACATCATTTGGTGACATGGAAGCTTTCCTGATACGCATCATGAAATTTAAGTGAAATTTTGACATTTTTGTACCAGTAGCACGTAGGTGTGCTAGATCTGTATCCGATGGAGTGCTAACGCACGTGGTGAGACTTGGAATTGTGTATGATTGAATCCATGGAGGCGAAGTAATAAGATGAAGCTGAATGAAGCTTTTCTCACACCTGTTCAATTCCTTTGTTATATATTTTCATGGCATGGAAAACCCTGTTTAAGACAATCTTTAGCTTAAAAGTTATGAAAGGCGAAACTCAAAAAAAGATTTCATGTTGGAAAGTTTAAAGTCCAGGACCTACATGTACTCAACATTGCTTTTTTTGCATGATCATGTTACATTTTATCACTTATATCCTCAGTTATTGTCATTTTTGAAACTTCAGTTTTGTGAGAATTCATGCAGTTACCTTTATAGTCTTTACTGCAGTTTGGAATATGTACATGTACAGCATGTGTAATGTGTGATCAGTGAAAAATGGTATTACAAGTTTGGGGTAATTCCAGTAAGGTGCAACTTTTCCCCAGGGTCCAGGAGTTTCTGGTTTTATTTTTATAAACAGCGAAACCGAAAGTTTTCTTGACGGTGAGCACCAAATGACTTGGTTGCTGAGAAAGTTTTATTGAACAATGGGAAATGTTGCATTATTTTGTGTGACACGCCCGACTGTTGATACTTCCTGGAGCAGATTTTTCACTTTCTTGCACTTTATGGTTGTAAACATGGTCTGGAAAAGAAAACTTGAGGATTGTGAGAAAATCTGACCAACCTTTGTCGCATTTTGGAAATGAGCAAGGTCTGATACACTTTGCTTTTCTGATGCCCTTTATACAATATGTGTACAATGTTTCAACCTAAATGTACACAGCTGCATGTAATGGTTTCACCCTTTTAATTCCACTAAACTCATTGACTTCACCCCTGTCAACTATGAACAGCTTTTTCTCTGACTGTCTTAACTGTCTGTTGACTTGAGAATTCAAGTGCCTTTTAAGAATGTTGTGCAATTTTGTAAAGTGACCCTCCAACTCACTGTAAATCAATCTGTATACACACGCTTGTAAACCATGCAGTTGTGCCCTGTGTGTGTTAGACCACAGGGAAAAAGACTAATCCATTTTCCAAACAGTGAAGGTTTAACATTTGTTTTATTATTTCTTAGAGGAGGACGCAGTGATTTTCATTGTGTTACATTTCCAGTGGGCTGAGAAGGTTGGAGAGTTTCTACCAACAATTTACGTCACAGAGAACATGTGTGTGTTGACGGATGCGAGTTTCTTTGGAGTTGAAATGGGATGTATCGCACATGGACGGACCTACCGGTGCCATGTGTGTTCCTGTTTCATTAATAAATGAATTGATCCATTCACTGATTTTCCTATGAACCCATGCTTGGGCTCATTGGCATTGGCTTGAGTACCCCTGAGTTTTAAAGTGACCACCATTAGTCCAACACAGCATTATGTGTACACCGTCCAAGGCGGTTGGTATAAGCTCAGAGCAAAGACACAGATTTTTTGGTTTCCAGATTTTTTAAGACAAATTTTGGAGGAGGACAGAAGAAAAAAGGTATTTTCTATCACCTCAAGAAAAACAAAAAACAGTCTTCAAGCTGGAGGAAGATTACAAACAAAATGTTTTCAAAAAAACCCAAGGTATCCCTTACCACTGGCACCAGCCGCTGAGGGCCACAACTCACAAAATTGAATTGGGGACTTTGCCGTCAGTCAGACAGCAGAGCAAAACAATTTTTTTTTGTTTTACATTTGTATCTGACAGTAAATTGTTGGTGGGCAGATCCAAGACTTCTCAAAATATTTTTTTTTCCAGTTCTGAATCAGGAAGGTCGGCCGATTTGAGTATCAACTTAAAAAAATCTCTCACCTAAGCACACACAAGGGAGGTGCTGTACATTGGAATCCATTTCCAATTTCAGTTTGTCAAGTTTCCCCACATGACAGTCCTTGGTCTCTCCATTCCGACCCTTGCATGGATTTGGTCGGGCTGCGCTAATATCACCATCATGCCCATCGTTACTACGATGTAGTAACATCATTACTAAGTTATTACATAAGAACTGTTTCCCAGTGCTTCAAGCTTGCCAGTGTAGCCTCTTTTTCAATTGTCCACTCCTGCAAAGGACCCATTGTAGACTCAGCTCATTAGAAAGTAACCAGTTTTTCTTGCCCAGACAGACCATAGCAGCCAACAAAACCTTGGCCCAGGCTTTTCTTGTCAGCTCCCTTTGTTGACATTGGTAATGCACAAAAACAATACCACAACAGCCTGGGGCAGATATGTGTGGCAGCCTGCTGACAGAAGTAAACCTGGATCAAGCTTGTTGCTCTGCTGCAACAGAACAGTAACCAATAAGGCTGTGCATTCCCTGAGTGCTAAACTTGTCTAAAAATCCAGCTTTGGAACATTTGTCTTGAAGAGGGCCATAGATAGCTGGACCTTTGGAACATTTTCATAGATAACGCTGTATTCGGATTCATGATTTCCACATGGAAAAAACAAATAACCTCCAGCCGAACACAGGGAGACAGGCAAGTGGACAAATAATACATGTATGTAGGCCACACAGCTCAAAGGATTAAAGAGTAATTGGTGTCAGTCTGAAATCGATTCAAGCAGCCATTGCCATTGATCTGAGAGAAAGTGCATGCAAGTGTAGCTCCTCTGTAGCATATTTGTGTTTACATATAAGCTACATGAAAAGCCACACAGAGACAAACCCATAGTGACATTTATAGCCCTGCAAGTGTAAATTCTGCCCACCCGTTTAATGAGATGGGTGCTGCAGCCAACCAGATATACATGTATATGTATATATATTTATGCATAGACCCCTTGTGGCATCTCATAGGCCTTAATAAAGGGGTAAACGTTTGTGAACTGTTTGCAGTACCCTATTAGGTCTTGGCAAGTTTGTTTGTTTGTTTGTTTGTTTTTATTTCAAAGGGGTTGGAGTGGATTTTTCTGGCTTTTGTGTAAAAACTGAGATCCTATGGACTGTCTAAAGGCTTTGGGTTCGAGTCCAGTCCATGTACTAATTGTACGGTATTGTTTGGAACATCAAAGTTCTCTTCAAATAACTAGGGGTGTGAGAATTGAGCTCTTCCAGCTGATTTCTGCATTTTGTTAAGCTTTTGACTCCGAATTTCAGCATTTTTGTTTACCTGCACTGCATAAAACTATTGGAACTTTTTAATTTAATTTCCACTGCTTTTGACAAGCTGTTTTAAGCTTTAATTGTGTGGCCACTCACACCCCTGAATAATGAGCATGAAGGAGTTGCCTCTGCCTGGTAAAAGCATCACGCCATCAGAACGTTCAATTTTTGTGTAAAAAGGTCACATGATGAGTATTGGGGTTGATATTCCCCCACACCGCTGTGTGCCCCACCATGGCCCCACACAGAGCGAAGCTTCTGAATAACACAGCCAGGTGTGTAGTAATCAACTGCCGGGTAATTAGCCTGACTGATAATTGACCGCTGTGGGTGTGATTGTTGGTAACCATCATCCAGCAAAAAATCCACGATGAGCCTTGAAACAAATAGACTAATTATATCACACCCTGTTGCACGCTCTGGTGAATCTAATTAAGTGAAATGGTGTGTCATTGCAAAATAAATTTAATAGATGCTGCAAGTGGTAGCTCAAAAAAATGGAAGCGTTTTCCCTCAGCGGGCAACATAAAATGTGCTTGAAGAATTTAGCTTATTGTGGGGGAACCCCATGAATATTTCCGTATCTTGTATAATTTCATGCACATTTAAATGAGGAACCTTTTTTTCCTGAAAGGAAATTGCACTTTGGTAAGAATCACACATTGATTGGACAAATTGCCCTCCCAACCTTTTTCTTCGCACTTGACACTCACAGAGGTCAGTTTCTAAACTTGATTTAGGGGTGAGTTTTCTTTAAGCTTCTGCTGTCTTCAAGACACAAATCATGAGTCTTTGGAAAGCAGAAACTTCTCATCAAAAGTGGATTCGATTTATGTTCCAATCTCAAACAGATTTCAAACATGTTTTACCACATGTGCACAAGAGATGTGGAGCTAAGAGACAGCTGTGTTAATTTGACGGAATTCGGCCAGACTTCCTATTTCCTAGCGATCGGCTCCCGCTTGTCGCGGTGTCCGACATCAAGCTAGCTAATCAAACATGCTGCTAACAAGCGGCCGACGACACTGCTCTGCTAATTTGCTTTGCTGACATTTGTTTATGGTAATTCTCTGGGAAATGACGGTCGTTTGTTACAAAAATCTGACAGTTTGGTCCCCGAAAAATAATAGAAAGCGAGACAGGCTTTTGGGCCGTCAGGCTTCCATCGGATACAGCTTCAGAAAAGGCAATGTCTAACCAATTTCTCCTGTTTGTATATGTTTTGGAAGGGCTGGGCGGTATTACAAATTGAGAAGTCTCATTGATTGGCCTCTTTTTTTTTTTTCATTTGTCAGACCGATGTCTGGCTTTTGTGAATGCTGAGAGAGCCAAGTAATCATGGAAAAGTATAATGTGCCTCATTCAAATTGGCCCAGTGGGAGAGTTTACACTGTCTGTGCTAGGATGTGTCTCTTTCTTGACAAGTGGTTGCTCATTGCTCTGGTTGCTTATATCATTGGTGACTCTCATTACTTTTAATTCTTGTAACCTTCCAGAAAAGCTGGGACAATTTTTGTTGAATGATCGCAGGCACTTTACCTCCATGCATTTCTTTTTTTCTGAACGGACTTTTCTCCTTGATTCAAGTTGTAGATTTCTGATGGAAGTAAGATTGTCATAGTTGTCATTTTACCCATTTGTCTGTACATTTAAAGAGAGACTCTCTTGCTTCACCCTAAATCACATTGCCCATGAGGTCACGAACCAGCTTTAGCAATTAGATTGCACATTATTAGCATTCGATCTAGACATCCTATTTTACCAAAGCACTTGGGCTTGGTCCCAGACCTGTAAGGGCTTTATAATTCACATAGAGGGTGCACTTTACAAACTTTACTGAGCTGCTATTCTAATTCAAAACAGGATCTTTTTGTCTCACTGTTTTAATGAACTTTTCCCATCTGATGCTTACAGACGGTACTGGTATGTTTGTTTGCCTTGACTTGATACTGTGGCGCCACTGTAATGGTCATCCATGTCTTTTGTGTCAGCATAAAAACAGAGATAAAGAACATCACTAATAATTGAATGACTCAAATTTCAGAGGTATTTTACTAGCTTCACTATTTGTTCAGTTTATGGACACATTGTGTTCCTAGAAGAAAAAAAACTACACCGTTTTTTACAGCACAGAATACAACCAGTTCATACGGTTACATGGACGGAATTTTAAGGATCCCAAAATTCCCCCTCCATGTAGGTGAAAATTGAGGTGCCGTGGCCTGGAAAAATCATCCAAACTGTAGCCTGAGTGTAGCCCTGGGGCCGTTGTGTTTTCAAGATAATACATATTGGCCGAACCATTAAAGACTACTTAACACAATCATGGAGGGCCTGTGAAGGGTCTAGAGAGCTTCAGTATCAAGGGGCTGGAACAAGTGTTTGGCGGAATCTAGGGGCCAGGTATGGTCAAGAGGTTCTTTCTCGCTCTCTCTCTCTGGCCCAGTGAAATGTCAGAGTTGATTAGTTGGTGGCTGTGGAGGGGAATGGCTTGTGGGGGAGTTTGTTAATTGGGCGCCCCAGGCAAAGGCAATTCTCCCAAAAGACCAAAGACTTCAGGATTTCTTATTTTTTTTCCTCCTTGTCAGCTGTTAAAGTGTCATCAGGTGGGCAGTAAGAGTTGGCAGAATTTTATAATAGAATGCTCTAGGTTTTGAGACACTTCTAAACCACAGACTGGTGTTTGGTGGAATTCGTCTTGAAATTTTCAGATAGATTAGGCAGTCCAAGATATTTTCACGTTAAGACCCCAAAGACTTAAGACCAGTTATGTATAGGGAATTAGTGATTGTTACGTCACCTTTTTCACCACACCTCACCATATCCGAGGTTCAAAGGGCTTGACAACATCTGACATTACATGTAATTGTAAGAAGCATTGGTCACGGGTATGTCTTTTGCCAATCTGACCAAAGTGGGAGGGGGTGCCCCTTTTTTAGCATTGGCTGTCCTTTGGTGGGAACTCAATGTCTACATGCACAAGTTCGTGCATGTTTGGTGCAGAATGCACTAAGTACGTGCAGTCAATTAGTGTCATAATGTATGGTCTTCCACCAACCCATCTCTTTGCCGTAGAGGGTGCACTTCAACAAGGGTGGATAGCTCAGGAATGTACTTTTGCCAACGAAACTGAAAAGTTCAGAATTTCACATACCCAAATCCCCTCCCCCCATGACCTTTGACTTTGAGAGGAACAAAATACTAGACACGTGGCCACTTCATTGCCCGATGATGGTTATGTCTACTGTTCAAATGCCAAACATTGTAACCAACTGGCTGAAGCTGTGCTCACGTAAACAGAAGCAAATTGACAAAACTTTGCAAAGTCAGGTTGACTGGAATCTCTTCAGGATGCGACAGACTCTAACCAGAACCGAACTGATGTTGACTGCCATGGATCAGATTGTATTTGTCCAGTCATTAGGGAGACCTCAAGGGCCTTTGGAGAATGACCACTGCATCAAACTGTTTGTTTGGAGTGCCGTTCAGGCTGATCATAGTTTAGTTCAATGACGTGGATAGTTTTCCTGGCTTGCTATGTTTCTTTTTTGTAATACTGATGTGGTAGTGTACAGGTCAGCCCAATGTACTTAGGGGCCCAACCTCCAGCGTATTTTCATGATTGTGAAATTCAAAAACGAATAAAAGTTTCTACATTCACCATATAACCATTGCATGCACATAACGTTGTGCGTTACATGCTTGTTTTTCTGACCTGTTCTGATTAGTTTTGAATGACATCTGAAATTCTACACAGCTACATTACATTACACCATAATTTGGTTTGTCTTACATGAGATTCATCCTTGTAAAACATACATGTAAATTTGTAAGTACTGTCTGTCAGCTCCATCTGCAGAGGACTTAAAATTTGAGAACGATTCCTAATCAATTTCAAAAAGATGATGAATGGTTGTTAATTCTGTCCTTGCAACGTGTTGCGGCGCACATTCCTTCTGCCCGCGCGAGAACGTGCTGCTGCATATCAACTCTTTCTTGCCATCACATGTCAGGCTCTCCCCTCCTCGTCTCTCTTCCTGGTCATCTCCTGCACTGACGACCTCGGCAGCCCCATTTATCATCAGCCAGGCCAGTGCTAATCCTGCTTGCTGTCTGTAGGGCATCTTCTGCATACCAACACTGCAGTCCAGGAATGCTAACATTTGTGCAAGAGCTCTCACCATCCACACAAGATATGTTTACAGGCAAATTCTGGATATGTCTTCAGATTTCATTCTTAAAGAGAAATGTTTTATCAAGCACTGAAATCATGGTTCAGTTTTTTTTTACCAGCGTAGCAGAATAAGGGATAATAATGGCCAGACTACGCGTAATTTACTCATTTTGAAATTTGAGTGGAACATATTTGAAAGCATAGCCTTACAGTTACAAAAGTTTGAATCAATTTGGCAGGATTTTGAAGCATTGTTTATGTATGTAAGGTGTTGAAACATACAGTGAACTATTGTTTAGTGAGGAAAACAACACTTGGAGATCCCCTTACTCGAATAAGTTCAGTTTGCTCAAGTGAACTTAGAGTGACCAAACTTTTGAGAGGTCCTTCACTTTAAAGATAAGACAGCAAGAATTATGTATCACATCTGATAACAGTCTGTTTAGATAGTGTTTAGGTTCTCTGCTGATTCTGGAGATCTTGAAAGCATGAGACTGAGCTTCAGAAATCTTTTATTTCTTCCTATTCTGCAGATTCCTGCTTGTGCTGATTTCATGTCAATGTACATATTGAGAATACCTGGAGATTTGCTGTGTCAGATCACCGCACACTGCACTGTGTCCATTAGAAGGCTCAAGCACCTGTTTAATCCAGAGTAGTGAAATTTCATATCCAAGCATCCAGGCAGATTAGGAAGGGGGGACCTGACTTGTTTTGATGTCTGATTAACTGACATTAAAAAACCATCAGGATTTGATTCTTTGGTTTAGCTGAATAAAATCCTGACCTTTCCACAGTGAGGCCCAGAGCTGACTGCAGGAAAGATCTACTCCAGCCTCTATTGCTATGCTGTGAGGTGACCCAATGATAACCTTGCCCGGTCTCTGTCAAGGATTTGGCTCAATTCCTTCATAGCTGGAGGTCAATTTCAGTGGCTTACTTCTTTTCCACACAGTCTTTTCTCCTGCTTTGGTGACCATTGCCAGTGAGCTCCCAGTGCTGTGGAATGTTTATTGAGTTATATTGAAATGTTTCCCCAGAAGTAACAACTTGAGATGCCATTTGAGCTCAAATCTATCAGGAAGGAATGGATAACTAGCCACAGTGTTTCTACACTTGCCTGGTTTCACTGATTGTTCAAATTTCTCAGCATTATTTGCTGGACAGGTATATTTGCCGAGCAATATAAGTTTCACCAATTAAATGTGAATGTGGACAAGGAACTTCAAGAAATTAGGCTGAGAGCTTCAGCGCAATAAATAATACCAATAATAACCAAAAAATAGGGATTTTATGTTTGTGTATTCCAATTCATGCTAGGGATTTTAGCACAAATCTTTGCATGTGGCATTGTGGTTGAACACTATATCTACAAAGTGCATTATTCCTCTGGGGTTTAATGTAATCACAGAAGCTGTTTTTCTCATCTCTGCGGCATCTGTTCTTTGGTCCTTCAACCTGTGATTTTGCCTGTATGCTTGGCGCTCCCAGTTGTAGGGAAGACTTTTTCAGACAGCCTGCTGTAGATTGCATAATGTCTACAGACTACATCTATATCATACCCTTGTACTATTAAAAGAGTTTCCATATTCTGGGTGTACTACCATCACCACCTAAAATATACGTGTCAAAGGTCACGCTTAATGATTCACAAGTGAGGCACCTCATTGGGAGAAAGTTCTTTGAGGTCACAAACACAGCCAGTGATGGGAAGAACATTTCAAGTTCAAGTTTTCAGCGCCCTTTCATTGCCCGAGTTGATTTCTTTCTTAGTCAGAGACAGATGTTCCGTTCTGCGTCGCAATCTGTTGCGAATTAAAGTCACTTCAGACTCGTCTGTGAGTACAGTCTCACCAGATGGTTAGTCGATCCGAAGCTGTTTTGCCCGAGCAAGCTTAGTGAGTTTTGCAGTGAGGGGTCTGAGGCTCATGCAGACATTGTGAATGGATCATTTACTTCTTGGCTGTTCCGTGTATGTAATATTATTTAAATGAATTTTAACGACTTGCGATGAGTGACGATTTCAGCTTTAGTCCGGTCGGAACATGTTGATCAGATTAAGGGGGTTCCTTTGCAAAAGGCAGAGCCTGGCACGCTAACAATCTGGTTGTGTTTTCTTGCGAAAATGTGTTATTAAATGATTGCCAATGAGTTTTGTTGAGTGACAAATCTGGGGCAAATGCCGCCATAGTCTAGTTTTTCACACACTGTTTGCATTCAGAGTTTTCTTGCACTTTTTAAGATGACACAAGTTCACTTGAAAACACTGAACCTAATGAACTTAGATTTTAATAACAGATTGAAAGGGGTTCATTTCTGAACCGAGTTCCTCTATTTTTCAAAATTTCACCTCCTGTTAGTGGCTGTTTTTTTTTAATCTGAGTACAGTGTTACTTTAAGTCCATTGGAATCTAAAGCTCAAAATGGGTGAAGTTTGTATATTAAATTAGCCGCATTCAAGTCTGGTGTCCAGAGCACAGTCTATGCCTTCATTGGTTGTAAATATGAGAGGCACATGCCAACAGCGGGCCATTTTGGTCATAGCCTACCACTGCTCAGACCTTGAAATGTAGGTCTAAGGTTAAGACTGGGCTAGAGCTGGAGCCATAGTCATTTCAAAACTTGAGTTTGAGGTTTCTTCTTCAATTGTTGAGGTTAATTTTTTTATTATTTTTTTCTTGTTTGGATTGGTCAAGATAAAAGTACTTGAGTGAAGAGATGAAAGATATTTTGACCCAAAATTTGAAGTTGTTTCAATCTAAGACAGGGAACAGCTGAGCTGTGTCTGATAAAGATATTGATTGAAAAATTCTTCCAAAATCCCACCCCCACCATCCACTTTAACGTTCACCAATTGATGCATCACATATATATCATGTGTTTCACCAAGTTTAAGTGTCAGTTTCTTGTAACCATTTTCATAAAACCACTGTACTTTTCTCATTCTACTCAATAGGAGCTCTGCCAGCAACTGGTCCTCCTGCTGTTCTTCCAGTTTTTTCTGAGGAGCCTCAAGATGCCTACATCATCAAGAACCGGCCGGTCACCCTCTCCTGCCGGGCCCAGCCCGTCTTCCAGCTCTACTTCCAGTGCAACGGAGAGTGGATGGCAGCTGAGCGGCTGGAGCACCACGAAACCTTTGATGACATCGAAGAGCAGCTCATGATCATCAGCATATGTAAGAGCAAGGGGTTCGGTTTTCATGGATCAGCTCAGCACAGGAACCTGCTAAGCGTTAAAAAGTCTGTTTGGCAGAAACCGGTTGCCAGTCAAAATATGTACAATACATGTTGCCTCTGACTGGCTTCCCACTGATTGTTGCTTAACATGCAAATTTTCTAAAGTAGAAAGTAAGCCCAGTGGAGCCCTAGGCCCTATGGAGGGTCCTTTTTGAAAACCTGGTATCACATGGCTTTTACTCTGAACTCTGAACCATTCGTAAGTAGTTACTAATTAATGTAGACCCAAATCAGCTTCCATTCTTGGCTTTGAATCATGTATTGTACCGTTCAGTGGTCCCAGGACTTGACACAAGCTTTTTATTGCCAGCAGCAACAAACCGAGGAATCTTTCCTCTTCTTTTAGAGGGAGGGTTAAATGTTAAACTTGCATGTATTGATAAAGTCTGTCAGCATTTCTCTCTTTTTTTCTACAAATTTTCTGGGTCTTTCTAACATGGATACTTTTAAGGAAATTGGATTGGAGGTTAGAGCTGAGGTTTGTTGAAACCACCTATGTATATTTGATCCAAAGTGTTTCATGTATTTTTAAGGACAATGGAAGAATCCAGAAGGGGTCCGTTTGTGGTCGAATACTAGCAAAGATGTTTCACTGACAGGTGTTCCGTTGTTTCCCTGCCAGTGTGCTAATAGAAGTATATGTTTTCTTGTTGCCATAGCAATCACCAAAGAAGATGTGGAGCAGTACTTTGGCAACGAGGACTACAGTTGCCAGTGTGTTGGATGGAGTGACACAAACACACACGCGACGAGTAGTAAGGGATACGTGCGCATAGCAAGTGAGTGAACACCTGGTGCTTCGGCTGAAGACCACTAAAATTGACCCATGGCAGATTTTTAGTCGGCTGTGCCCAGTAGACTGCCCTGTGGAAATTTTGTGCCCCGAGTTTTGTTTGTCTCAGATTTTGCATTTAGTGTAATATTTTAATTGGACAATATTGTAAAGCTTCATTGACATGATTCTAACGTAATTGTTCCGGGGGCTCTCTGCCTACACTGTTAAGGCCGGTTTATATTCACTCGAAAGGGAACAGCAATGTGATTTTGTGATGTCTGGCCAAATATGTGTGCCCCAAATTTTGCTGCAGGTGTTCACTGACGTCAAATTTGCCTCGCTTTCGTGTTCAGCTGAAGTACGAACTGGCCTTAACCCTGGGCATTCGTTGAACTGTCGTGCAGAACTAGATATTCTGAATTAATTTGAGGGCTCCTTTTCATATCAAATGGACCGTTTGGTGGAAGTTAATTTTGAAGCGATTACATGTACTTCTGTCAAACACAAGATTGCTGGTTGAGGCCGATGCTCTGTGTAAAATCTTCATGTAGCAATTTTTAAATATAATGATTGTGTTACATTTTATTGTGAAAAAAATGTTTCACTGAACAAATACTTTAAGTATAACATTGAAGGTGTCAGTGTGTATTCTTCAATCTTACAGAATAAAGTGTACAGAAATTGAATAAAGATCCACTAGATGAAATTGTTAAAAAAAAAAAGTATGACTGGTTTCAGAATTTTGTTTCAAATCTGATCATACATGAGATTTTGGTTTGATCAAATTCAAAATGAGAAATGTTTTCATGAAAAGTTTTCCAAGTCTAAAAATTGCCCACTTGAGCATTTGAGGGTGAACTCGCAATGCCTTCAACAGCTTCAAACAGCTGAAAAAAAATTCCATGCAACAAGCCTGGACACTCCAGAAACTGTCTTCACTTTTGCCATAAACCAACAGTGTCCTTTCCCCACCCTGTTATTACTGTGTACGGACATTTCACATGAATCCCAGATCCATAAGAGTGCACACGAGGGGCCACCTAATCAAAACTGATCTTGCTGGCCCTTTTGTGCTCCCCTTGTGCCTTGAATATTGGTCTCACTCAGAAATGTGCCCGATGTAAAGACCCCCCCCCTTTTTATCAGTTTTTCAAGCAGCTCTCCATTTTTTCTCCCCAAGGAGGTGCCACAGTCAACAGCATTCGTTCAATGGACAGTGGATTACTGTCACTTTGTGTTAATTGAAAACAGTGTCTATTTCGGGCGCTGTTTGTACGGGCGGGTCCGGTTACCCCGTTTTGGCCACATTGGCACTGAGGAAGAGAACAATGGTCCTCCAGTGGCGCAGTTCAATTAGGCAGCGAATACTGGGAAAAGTGATACGCGGGTCGGAGCATTGGCCCACTCCATTTCCTCGGTTACCATAACAATGGGCTTCCACGAGATAGCCAATCCTGGCCCACTCCATCCCACCCCCCCTGAATTTGTAATCTGAAACGCAACTTGGATTTTTTTCTTTGATTGGGCGGAAGGGACTTGACTGCACAATGATGACGGTGCGGGCCTGCTTGGAGTGAACTCACTGTTGGACGAGTTTGTTTGTAGGCCTAGGAGGGGCGGGCGAGAGCGGGTAATCCGTGTCTTAATGATCCTCGGCGACCACCTTCTCAAACTGAAATTAGTGGGCAGGATGAATAGCGTCCGAGTCAGGGGAAATATTTGAACAAGTGTATTCCGTGAGTCACTGGCTGTACAGGAGTGAGTTGCAGGGTCTCGGGGTAGGCACGCGCGAGTAAATAAACACTGTCGTGATTGGGCCTTGAACATGGGGAGTTTTTTCGGGAAAGAGAATCTGTTAATTAAGTTTCAGAGCCTTCAGAGACCGAGAACGTGGACCCATTGTTCTCCATGTTGATGTAGGGTCAGGGATTGTTTGGAGGGATCTCTCAGTGGATCTTGGAGGCTGTGCCGCAGCCTTGAGAGTGAGTCTTTAGGCCTGCCCCACAGGTTCCTTGTAGCCTGACATTGTTGAATCGTGTTAGGGCCCCAAGCTCATCTCTGGTTTAAAGGGTGCAGGGAAGCAAAAATGACAGCAGGGCAAGTTGTTCTCATAGATCTGATATAACGGTGAGAGCCCAACCTTCCAAGTACCATGGATTGTCCCATTGCTTTTCTTTGCACTTTCCACAATGCACGATTCAAATCGAAAACAAGAAACAGGAAAACCAAAGAACCAAACAAACCTTCTCTTTGTGTCGTCGTTTGCAGCTTTGAGTTTTCTCGTTGTTCTGTGACTTAATACATTACTGTGGATTAATGTTTACTTGTTTACAGAGAGGTTGGGGGGTTAGAACTCAAGACTTTTACGCCTTCTATTTTTACCACTTTGTGAAATAGCCCCACAGATAAGCAGTTGAGGTAAATCAACATCACCTGAAACAGAAATGGAACTGATTCACCTTTTCCCCTTGTCAGGGTGCGGGTTTTTTTTTACATCACAGGTTCTATCCCTCACAAACCCTTTGCATCCATTTTTTTATTCTGCTCGTAAGTTCAAGAGGTCTCTAATTTCCTTAGTTCAACATGCCACCCACATTGAATTGCATTTGGGCTGTGATTCGGAGAGGCAGAAAATATATATATATATATCCCCGAGTATGTCTTTTCCATTTCCCTTCTCCTTCTTGAGACACTTCATGCCTCATTACACCAGCGTAGCCAGACCCAATTATCACAGCGCGGTCAAGAAAGACACACTTTCTGATCATTTATTCATTGCGTTGGTTATAAATTGATGCTTTGACATTTAGCTTTACGCACAAGGCAGAGCACTGCAATTTATCTGTTTGCTATTGTGCATCTCTCTGCAAAGGATTGGAGTGTATTGAGGAGTGTTGCTGCGTGTCACACGCCAATCTGAGAAGCTCATGTTATGTGGATGACACAGTCATCTCCATGTTGATAGTGTTCAGATGCACTCAACAGTTGGGTTTTGCGTAGCCTGTCACCCTCTGAAGGTGCCAAGGGTTGACCAGCGGGGAATTGGAAATCATAGGAATCTTTCCATGATTTTTCAGGGTTGGAAGTGGGAGTAGGTTGGGAGGGGGATCTAAGCCAGGTGTGATGGGTCATGACAAAGTTGGAGTAATACTACGGGAAATAATCATTTAGTTCATCATGTACCAAGATTTTTTGTTTTGCAGCCAGCCAACAATTGATCTTTAAAATAAGAAAAATCTGTAAAATTCCTTATTACTCTTCTGCATCTCCATGCAGGAGAGGTTACAGCCACTAGGCCTATTTCTTGGACGTTTGTGTGGCCAATAACAGCATTATATTTGCCTTTGAAATCTTAATGACCTGTCTACAGCTCAGTGCTTTTTGCCTGAGGCTTCAAAGCTGACATTGAAGGATGATTTGTTCGGATCATTTGACTGTCTGACCAGTCTTGCATTACAGCAAATGAATGACCCCCTTGTTTTGCATTCAGACAGTGGACATGAGGGGTATCCATAGGAACATAAAAAACCAAAAGAAAGTCTCTTAAAGTCCTGTCAGCCCGAACAAAAAAATTTCAGAGGGAAGTGATGAATAAATCTATGCATGTTTGATGAAAAAAATTCTTTTTAGAGTTGACTGATCTGTGTAAAAAAGATTTGATGACTCAGCATTCATGTACACGTTCATGTACATTCCTTGAATGTGTTGAGACTTGTCAAAAGTGTTCACAAAGTTCTGATGTGTTTTTAGGGGTTCAAAATTAAAGTAGCACAATGCCAAAAATTTCCAATATAACGAGCTTGGTTTCTCTGAACACCTCACCTGAAATATTTCTCATCAATACATTCTGAGCAACTGCAAGCTGTGAATTGTCTCAAAGTTAAGTGACCTGTTTGCCTTGCCAAGCAAACATTTTTGTCATCAGGGAATTCCTGTGTGTAAAAGATGTTTGAAATCGCCTTTAATAAGTCTTGTCAAATTTGTCACACCAATAACTCCGTGCTCATTTGGTAGAAGTTCTGAAAGTAGCAAGTGTGAAGCATCGTGGCAAAATATTTATTCTTGCAGTTTGAGAAAGGTTAGGCCAAATTATAATTTTTGTAGGTGGTTGGTTAGAAAAGACATGCATGGGAATAACCTCCATTGTTATGCCCTTTCAGCTCTGCTCTCTTGTCATATGTTCAATAGCGTCACATTCATGTCAGCCCCTAACAAAAATCCCAGACTCTGTCTCAAAATGTCCATTTTGTGTAATCTTGTTCCCCCAAGCCTGGAGGTCACGTTGGTGACCTTTCCTAAGTGGATTGAGTTCACCAGAGCAAAGAAGCAAATAATGCAGTGAAGCACTGTTTTGTCTTTGAACAAGAAGCCTTGTAAGGTAACTCAGAAAGGACATCACATTTATGCATTACAGATAGTCAGCTCTTCTCAAGACAGAGTGAAATTTGATGATGCTGCAAAAAGCATGGACAATGAAAGTTTGAACGAACTACAACATGGATGATCCTTCAAAAATGGGATTTACAACATTTTAAAAACATGGGAGTGGAAACAAACTCCAATACATATGGCTTAAAAATCAGAGCTTTTAAGATCAGTAAAGGAGAAGGCCGCTATGCCCAATGGGATAAGTTTGATTGTTTTGAGTTGGCTAGACCAACAATCACTGAATCTTTGTCTAATTCTCCTGCCTGGATGATTCTGAATTTGAAGGTGAATTCTGAATCAGTATCCAAAGATTTGAATCACATGACAAACTTGCCGATTGTTGGGTGTCATTGGATATGGTTGGTGTCATGTTGAAATAGTGTTCTCCATGGAAACACTAAGTTGAATAAGAAACACTACACACCGTTGTAGTGTATGCAGCCTGTCTAATGTGTATATTCAACTAGTCTAATGTCAGACAATGATGTAATGTTTACGTGGGCCATGTCTTTATGTGATTACATGCCTCATAACTGTAATGTTCAGCCGAGCTGGAACTCGGTGCATAGTGTTTGTTTGCTCCAAAGTCTCAATGGCACATCATTCGAACACAACGGCAGTTGATCTACCTTCCCCCCTCCCTTCTTTTAACAGGTCTCAAGAGACTGTTTGAGCAAGAGCCCCTCGGTCAGCGAGTTCAGCCACAGCAATCAATCCACCTTTTGTGTCGTCCACCTCACGGGGTCCCCGAGCCAGAAGTGTACTGGGAGAAGAATGGCGTGCGCATCGACACGTCAGACGTGCACTACCTGCAGACCCAGGAGGGCCTGATATTAAACCAGATCAGGCTGGAGGACAACGGGAATTACACGTGTGTCGCAGAGAACATAGCAGCGAGACGGGAGAGTGAGCCCGCCCAGGTGATCGTCTATGGTAAGAAGATTCAATCCTGTGTCCATCCTGTAACATAATTTCCAAAAGCATATCTGTCCCTCCTGGCATTAGAAGAGCAGGCACACAACAGAATACTATTGGCTGTGGCTGCTTGTGATAGTGATTTACATTAGTTAATTAAGATGGCATTACTGGCTCTTCTAGTTCCAGAGTGTCAGGTCAGTCTGTAAATACCCAAGTGAAGAAGGGACCATTTGTGTCAAACATTCCTTTTTCCAAGATCGCAGGGAAAGCAACCAAACAGTTGGCTCACTTTGGAAAGAGCTCAGGTCATGTCTGAGAAATTCAGAAAATTCATGCTCATTTTTATTCAAAATGAGTTTGTTTCACACGGATCCTAATCAAAAATCAGTGACCTCGTGCGGGTTCACTGACACCAAGTACTGCCTGTTTGGACCAGTTTCGGGATCACTGATCAAGATCCAGATCCAGTCTGAAACAAGTGGGCCCAATGTTCATTTGATTTCTGAAGTGTACTGATGAAATAGAGCTCTGGCCGCTCAAGCCATCTGTCAAATCTGACAAGCCTGGTAGTGTGATACTTATAAACAGACATTCAAGTAATGCACACAGACATGTGTCTGAACTGATTTGATCATGTGGGGCCATATTGAACTGTCTTTCCCCTCTCCTCGGCAAATCTTTGGCTCTGTTTCGGTGACCTGCCCTGTAACAAATCACCCGTGCTTTCCAGTCCCTCCCTTGGAACCTGCCCAGGCAAACAGGTGGTTGGTCAGTTCAGTCTGCACAGTCATCCATCTCACTTTGGAGAGAGTTGTTTGTCAGCACTCAGCACCTGTGGAAATATTTCATCCCATTATCTGCGGATTGACGGCAAAGCCCAGTGTGTGTCCCCCAAGAAAATATCACAAATCCCTCCAGTCCTGAACTTTTCTTTTAGGGAATCTTTTTTTGTGTGTGGGGGGAGGGCGGGAGGACACAGTAGTGATACCAGTGGGAACTACAGGTCCATGAAAATCCCTGCTTTGCAAGACTGGTGGAATCATTTTTTTTTGTCTGAAGGCTCTTCCTTGACAAGTGACAGATTTAATTCTTGTTGCGATGATATAAAAACCATTCAGTTGAATCTACTTATGAAATATTAATTGAAGATCATTCGAGTAGGTTCACAACAATTCCATTTTATTTTTTTCATTTTGTAGAGCTGCTTAAGCATTTACAAATTTTTGATTTAATACTTTGAAAACTTTTCTTAAAAACTTGAGGCTTCCTTTAAAATGAATGAATGCGGACATGTATAGAAAAGGGGGGGAAGTTCACTTTTCCATTGGCAGCACCACAAACAGAAAGGGGAACGGTTTGTTGGTCAAAACATAATCCGTGAACTTACAAGGTTTGTGATTTAAGAAGTTTTGAAGTTGTACTGAATAGGCAAAGGTGTGTTAACCCCATAACATTACTGTAAAATTGCTTGAAACACAAGCTCCCATTTTTCCTTACTCAGTGGACGGAGGTTGGACATCGTGGAGTCGTTGGACAGAGTGCGACGTCACCTGCGGCACGGGACTGCGAGAGCGCCGGCGTTTGTGCACCAATCCACCGCGGAGGAATGGCGGCCAGCCCTGCCCCGGCCAAGATGTGCAGACCATCTCATGCACCGAGGATTGCCCAGGTATGGAGTTGCAGTCAGTGTTACTGGGCACTCCTGTGAGTCACAGAAAAACCAGGACCTAAAGATCTTTCTTTTGCAGCATTGCACTGTTTTAATTAAGGCTGAGTACTAAACCAAATTAATCCACCAAGTTTGACAAACTGTTACATAAGTATTAAAATAATAAGTAGTCTACTGACTGCTAAATGAGTTTGACTCATTTCAGCTTTGACAAAGCAAATGTACATTTCGTGGTAAAAGTTGTTGCCAACCAGGGGTGAACTCTTGGCAAACTTTGGACACACATTTGCGGTCATTGTTTGCCAACAGAAGAAAGGTTTGTATGCCGGGGTTTTGGTAGTTCCTATTGCATATCTACAACAGTCAACAGAGAAGGTTAATAACCATGCATCTGCCAGTAGAGGGCAGCATGCACCAGTAACGTGTGTTGTTTTTATGTTTCTGTATGAAAAGATTTTGTAAAATCGATGGCCTATATACCTTGGATGAGAGATCTCTATTCTCATTGATGGGACAATATGTCAGTCATAATATATAACAAAACTGGCATTACAGCCTAAAAAGTAATTTTAACTCAGAATTCTGCAGTCTTTACGCTAAAGTAGAGCATAAAATACCGTTTTTTTCCTTTTTTTTTGGTCAGTAAATGGAGAGTGGGGGAGGTGGTCTGATTGGTCGACATGTAGTAGTCACTGTCAGCAAGTTCGGAGTCGTAATTGTGATGATCCGCCCCCCAGCAATGGCGGCCAAGACTGCTTTGGCGAAAATATTGAGAGGAGGAACTGCTCTGGCGGGCGCTGCCCAAGTAAATACTAGTACTTTGATTTCTAGAACTAGGTTTGAGTTTTACCAATATTGCTAAATTGTAGTTGATTTTGCCACTTTCATACTAAAGCCCATCTACATGTAGACACATCATGCACTATTGATACAAATCTTAATATAGTTAACGGAGTACACCATTGCACAGCAGAGAAGAGAATTCACCATAATCCATATCTTGTTCAGTAAGACCAAGAACCAGATCCGATATCAGGCTTCATGTCGTTCCTTTGTAGATATGAAAGCTTCCCCAACCACCGTTAATCCACCAGTCGCAGCCATGGGGACAGACAACGGAAAGGGTCCACCAGTTGCTGCTAACGATGAGGACCCAAAAGGTAGATGCTGATTGGACGATTATAGAAACAAAAGAACAAATGTGCCCTGGAAACTAGGTTCACGATTTGATTTTGAACGGCTTTTTTAATTTCCGTAGAAATTACCTCAAGCATTCAAATCAAAATATATAAAAAGGTGATTTGAAGGGTTTCCTTTTTCCTGACATTATATCGTGGCATTTTTTTTATTTGAGAGGTGTCATTCAGAATCTGAACTGTTTGGCAGGATTTTTTGGTCAAATCTTTATTCTTCTTTATTGAGAAGTGTGACGAGTGACATTGTGACCCGGAATGAGATTTTACAAATGAAATTCAGGCTTTGATCCCAATTTGAAATTTTCTTCCATTGTAATTAATTTAGCTGGGATTTCTTCCTGAGGGTTTGATAGAGGTGATGTGATTTTGGAAATTTCTTAATTAATTCAGACATGCAATCAGGAGTCCATTAGAGTGCAGGATTGGATGATGTCATTTTTGATGTGCGTTTGTTATTGCCATCTAAAGCCACATGTGGCCTAGTGGTTAGGGTTTGTAACTCCTGATCAGTCAGGGGGGTCCGGGGTTCGATTCCAGAGATTAGCCTGTGCAGTAACTTCTGACAAATCGCTCTGTGACCCCTCCTTGCCTCTCTCATATCAGGCGTATAAATGAATGCCTGTTAGGGCATAGTTGGTTTCTGCAGATGTTTGACCAACGATTTCACCTGAGCATCAAGCTATGTATATGTACTCCTGGGAAGGCGAGATGGTTATAGGAATCTTTATACACCAGGTGAGCAGGGGTAGTAGTGATGTTTGCATCATGAGCATCATTATTGATAGATGTGTTTTTTTTTATAAGTACATATTATTATTCTCTTTTCCAGTGAAAGATTCCAGTGAGGATCAAATCCCACTCTACATTGGCGTAGCTGTGGCAGTGTTGGTCTTTCTCTGCGTCTTTGTCTTCATTATTGTCTGCATAGTCACACGCCGGAAAAGGCAAGGGTCCGGCTTCACAGCATCAACCAGAGGTAAGGCAGTAGGAAGTGCTGTAGTCAAGACCGTCACAAGACCAGACACAAGACCGGACACAAGACCAGACGCAAGTACCTTTGTGGTAGTTTATGTGAATTGGTCTTACATGGTCTTGTGATGGTTTGAAGAGGTTTTGACTATACTATCAGTTGGAGCTTCTACAGATGGTCGGTTTTCCGAATCACGACTTTGTCTCTGGCCGTGGCTTGCAGCATCAGTTTCCCAATTTTAGACCCCAAGCTAAGATCGCCCCCAGCTTAACACGGGTCCATTCTCAGCCACAAGTTTTGCCATCTGAAAGCAAACTTTGGAGTATTTTCAAACTTTACCAACATTTAACAACTTTAGAGGATTTTAAATTGAAAAAGTCAGAGGGCCCAACATTTTGATTCCCAGCAGAATCTTACCAACAGCAAAATGACAATTATTGACAATGACAATAATGACAATGATAGACAAACATGTAGGCAAGTACTCAAGCAAGCATGGAAGAAAATGGTTTTAGAAAAATTAGGCCCAGGCTGGAGACAAAGGCAAGATTTGGAATTTCTAGACTCTGAATGAAATGATGAGAGCCAGTGAGACCATTTCTTAGAAGGCTTTCCCAGTCAGTGGGCAAAACTGCAGCCACAACTTTCCTGACCCAGCCCCAAGATGTCTGAAAAATACCAGCATGCTCATTCCCGGCCTTTCTTGGTTAACGTTGCTGTCCTAGATGAGTGTAATATGGCGATGTTGTCTGTCCAGCCCGATTTGACTCAGTCAGCACCTCACACCATGTGCACTCATGTCACCCTCCCCAACCACAACCCAGAAAAGGTCCAGATGACAGAGAAGATCCAGATGACGCCCTCGCCCGTCTTCCCCACCGAGGCCTACTACGAAGATCCCAAGGACATCAAGCCCAATGGCATGGTGGTGACATACCTGGGCAAGAATGGCGTCATGACACACCTGAACGATTACTCGTCGGACTCGTCGAACTACGCCGTGCCGAATGGTACCCCAATCGTCGATCCCTCCATGCATCAGTACATCCCACTCGTTGGGCCCACGCAAGAGTGCTGCCGTCAGGCCCTCCACAACCGCCCCCCGCTGGACTTGCCATGCCGCAACATGGCCCACGCTCCATCGCCACAGCAGCGGTGCACGGAGCCCGACGGCGAGGACAGCACCACAGCATTTCACGAGTGCCGGCTGCGTGACTCCGCTGTGCACTCGTCGGAGGAGGAGAGCATCTCGCCTGGCTCACCCTACGGGTCAGATCAGGGCAGGGCGCCCTCTATTGTCAGTGCGGGGATCCCGTCTCATATAGACTCGCACTGTATGTCCTGGGGAATGGTGAGCCATCGTGGCGGCAGACTAGTCATACCCGATGCAGGTGAGGTTACGATATTGTTTTCAGGGAGACCCGCTGTTTCGAAAATAATGAATCTGCGTATCGTTCCCACACAAGCCGTATTTTGAGTTTTAGTTTGTGTTGGAAAGAGCATGTTGATTTCTTGGATATGATGTATCATTCAGTTTGATATCCAGATAAACAGTTTGTTGGGGCAAAAAGATTGAGGGGTCCCACTGGTTTACACCCTGCAAGATTTTTTTTCAGAGGCCCTTAACTCCTCAGTGGACTCAGCAAATTCTGTCTCATTACACAGAGCCAGTCACAAATTGACTTACAGGGATGGCATGAGTGCAGGATTTGCTGTTGATGATTGCAATAGCCTCCAGTTTTTTAGAATCATAAAAATCTCTTGTTGCTTTGTCAGTTTGTGTGGTTTATGACAATCGTGCTGTTACTGATCTCATTATTATAATTCATAAATTTTTTAAAAAAGAGTTTTGAAGAGAAGACAGTTGAAATTATAACTGGTACCATTAACTTGAATTCTGCTTTCTGTTTTTAAGCTTCTTTGTTTATGAAGTATGATTAATAGAGGTTGTGTGTGGCAGCCATTTCTTGGGTAAGTGCTTTTGTTCCACAGGGATACACATGAGTAGGCCTTATGCACTATCTGTCTGTAACAAAAGCAGTTACCAGGAAGATGGCAGTATGACCTAATTTTCACTTTTGCATGGATATCTCTATAAGAAAGTCTTTACAGTCTTCCACTAGGTTTCCAACAAATAATCTATATTCATGAATACCATGTGACTGTGTTGAAGCCAATCAGGAGAAAAAAATGAACCAGTTTTCATTTTTTTTGTTGGAATGTCCTCGGCAGGGATCAGCATGTTCATACCTGAAGGGGCCCTCCCCAAAGGTCACTCCGAGGACCTCTACATTGCGGTCAGCCGGGACGTCAACGACCGTCCCCGGGTCAGCGGCAAGCAGACCATCCTCAGCCCTGTGGTCATCTGCGGGCCACCGGGCTTGACCTTCGCCAAGCCCGTCATCATCAGCACGCCGCACTGCGCCAACGGCATGAGAGGGGACTGGAGGTGCTCTGTGTACAGCAACATTTGCCGGTCGGGCGAGAAGCAAGCTTGGGAGGTGGGTCCCTTTTTACATCATTGCATTTTTTTAAAGGGTCCAGGTTTTCCTCATGAATATGGAAAGTGACATTAGCATAAAACCCCAAAAGGCATCAGAACATCTTTAAAGAAGCCATGCAATGCAGTCGTTTTACTACAGTCCTTATGTTTCAATTAACCTTATGTTCAAAATATATCTTGCCGGTTTAAAAGATATTTTGGAGTCTTTCTTGTTTTTCATGCTGAAAATGTGAAATTCCATGTTTCATGAGTAAAACTGTGATGTCATTCCAAGGAGAAAAGCGCATCAATGTTGCATTGATATGTAACCCCAAAAGGATGTCAAATTTGTTTTCCCGCATTGAAGAAGAGTACAAAGTTGTGCTGAATGCAGTGGTTAATTTTCGGTCAGAGTCCAGGACCAAAAGTACCTCGAAGTTTACGATTTCAAAAAATAAAACAGAGGGGCAAAGTCTAAGATTTGAGTTCCATCCTCTTTAGAATGAAGAGTGAACTATACTTGTGCATGTATTCTGAGAAGGTGTGCATGTCTTCTTTATTGTGTCAGCAATTTTAAGACATCACTTCAAAGTATGTGGCTGTACTTTGGTTCATTGCTGTAAATGCTTGCAAACCACATGTCACTTTCCTGAAAGAAATAATGCCAGCTTATAAAATACTGGTATACTTTATAAGTTTCCCAAGGTCTTTTTTTCTAGATACCAAATCATCCAAACTTTGACTGACATCCTTCTTCTAAACAGCACTGTCGCCAGCCTTGGACATTAAGGAGTGGGGCAGTACCATTTAACCGGGGGGCGCATCATAAGAACAGCAGATAATTTTAAGGCTAATGGTTTTTTTTTATCTGATGGGGAGCATAGCTGCTTTTGGAAGGGGGGCTGGTCCTCCAGGCCCCCTTTTACCAATAGGTCTGCCAACTAAAATAGATCTGAAGGGTTCACAGCGAGTCTGGTTCATAATGGTGCACCCGTCCCTCTTTCAGAAAATCCTGACAGTTGGCGAGGAGACCATCAACACACCCATCTTCTGCCAAGTGGACAAGAGGCAGTGCTCCATCGTGACGGACCAGCTCAGCTGGTTCGCCTTCGTGGGGGAGTCACTGCCCAGCCAGGCTGCCAGCAAAGTGCTGAAGATTGCCGTGTTTGGGCCCGTCCTGCGAGCCATGATGGACTACAGTGTCAAGGTCTACATCATGGAGGACACACCTGATACTTTGGAGGTGAGATGGAGCATTTTTATGGTCCTGTCGAACTTTTCTTGTCGGCCATAGTGGAGCATATTTTGCTCTCAGGGTCATCTGTGGAAAAGAAAAAACTGCTGTAACTGAAACAGCAGTTTGAGACATGGGAGACAAACCTTTACAGCTTTTGTTTTGAGGAGAACTCTTTGTCTCTGACACATACGGAATCCGCACAATCTCTCTGAGTAGCAGACAGGAAGATACTCAAGTTTTTGATGGAGCAGAGAATACTGTCTGAAGTAAGGCCAAAAATATAGTCAGTCTCTGGTCAGTGGGCGCATTGATTTTGAGCGTGCTCGTCAAATTTTTTTTTTCATTTTTTTCACAAATTTCAAAACAGTGCCCTCTATTTCTGCACTACCTGAATGTTTGCGAGTAGAGTGATTCCCAGCCACAAGTCCACAAGTCAGAAGGGCAGTTTGTTTAAGGAACCAGATTAATTCGTGTGAAGCTCATACCCGGTGATAGATTCAGTACGACTTTGTAATGTTGATGTTGAACACAAACAGTAGACCATGGGTAGGTTACAAGATGTGCTACTACTAGCCTTTGCTCTTTGATCAAATATGCCAGTCGTTTTCGCGTCCATTGCCAGTGTTAAAAAGACAACTCCATCCCCCCCCAAAAAAAAACCACATCGCCGCATCAATTCTGGACTTTTGGTCTAACCAGAGACCAGGTATTGTTTTTTGTTGGCCTAATACCATTAAATGCCACTAGCAGAATGTTGTGTAAGTTTGCAACTACCGTAGATCTCCAGCCTCTTGTTTGCAACTGTCTTTGGAGATGGCTAAGTTAGAGGCCGTGAAACTCGCAGCTGGAACTCAAACATCACACTAGAAACTAGAAATCACATTAACTTAATTCCTGAACATTACACTTCTGGCTAGACAGTGTAAGATTTGCTATTAAATATCATTGTTTTCTCATCCCACTGTCTTGCAGAATGTGATTCAGATTGAGCAGAGGCTAGGCGGCCGACTGCTGCACAGACCCAAGCAGCTGCACTTCACGGACACCGGCCACAACCTGCGGCTGTCCATCGAGGACATTATGTCAGGCTGGCAGTGCAAAGTTGCCTCAAACTTCCAGGTAAAAAAATTTCCGCCTTTGGCCTATTTTCCTTTGGCAGAAAATCTCGCCCAACCAATTTACATGCTCAGTGAGAATTAACAAGATACGAGTCACTTGTACATGTACATGCCTTGAGTGTTAGGCCTGTATCCAGTTTTTCTGACCAAATTATTCTCTGTGCTGAGTAAACTTTAGAGCTCTTTGAAATGCGTCCAATGTCTTGTCTGGCCGCCTAACCCGAGGATAGGTAAAAACACGGACAGCCAGTTTTTGCTCAGACAAAAATTTACTGACCCACTTTTTTTTTAATGAATCTGTAACACTGATAAACATTATCAAATATTGATTACTTCTTCTGGTGTAGGAAAATTACCCTCTTGAGGTGATCCTTGGAGAATTTGCCTTGGGAAATTGGAATACTCGATGGATTGTAAGCCCACATGGGTTTCATAAGGAATTCGGGGGGGGGAGCACTGATAAACCATCAACAGTAGAGGGGGTTATTATTTTTGAACATTTATATGAAAATTGTCATTTTTCTTTTTTTTGGGGGGGGGAGCATGCATTGCACGATTGAAATAGTCACTGATCACAGGTAAAGTTTTCAAGTGAAAAACAGTACATGATCTGAAGGTACTTTTGCCATGAGTTTGAAGTAAGGTCTTTGATAACTTTTGCAGTTTCGTGATGTGTTATCTTGCAGGAAATCCCTTTCTATCACATTTGGAGTGGAGCGTCCAACACTTTGCACTGTGCCTTCACCCTAGGAAGGGTCGACCCCACTGTCTCTATGGTGAGATGTCGCATCGAGGTCATGCAGGGGTCGTCCCCGAACACGAGGCAGGTCATCGAGATATCTCGATGTGTGGACGACGTAAGTCACGTCAAGATAGCTAGTTATAGCTTGTGTTCAGGCATTCTTTCAAACCTCTTACCTATGGTATTGTTTTGGGTGGACAATTTCAATTTTGTTTTCAAAATAGGCAAGATTGAGCGGCCAGCCTTTGATACGCTACCATCAATTACAAAGGCTGATTCATAGGAGCCTTTTGAAGAGTATATATACACTTCTCATTGCAACCTCATTTTGTCAAAACTTGTGGGCGTGCCCATGGAGTAGTATTTTTGCTACCACGTCAGGCTGTGTACTGTGGCCAAACTTAAGTCTGGATTACTTAACAGATTTCGTGTTTGTATACAAACAAATGGAGGATTACCATTGTCAGATGTCAACCGGAGATGCGTTGGGGCATGCTTGATGTTAAAAACCATTAGCCACACCTGTGTATGCTGAAAGCTAGATTATGTTTACACGGCCTCCATAGCAAAGGGGTTTAATTTGCCCTCTATCTGTCTTTGGCAGATATCCTGCGACCATAGTCACTCGGATCCAGACGTGGCCAACTGCAGCTCCAGTTATGGCTCCATGACCCTGGAGGCCCCCAACAAGGCTTTTCGCCTGTCCCGGCCCTTCCGCTCCCAGCTCTGTACCTTGCTGGACCCACCCAGGAGCCGAGGGAATGACTGGAGGATGCTGGCCTCCAAACTGGGTGTGGATGGGTAAGTTAGACACCTTGCAAAATGACCGATCCTGCCAGTTTCCGCCCACTGTGCACATTTGCATTGAGCACGTGCTTTTCTCCAGCACGACACTGCCCATTGCAGCCGCATGGGTCATATATACTTGCACATGTCAAACTTCTGTGCTCCTGTGTCGGACATAACTCATAGCTGTGATTGGTCAGAAGATCAGGAGGTGGAGCTTAATGGATTGGTCTGCTACCTGAATGTAACAGATCAGCATTACATTGTACTTAGTGGCAAAAGCAAGATTAAGACATGGTTTTCAGAACATAACAGCCTGATCATTCTAATCCAAGTACATCCTAACACTGCAAGGTCTCATTTTTTAAGAGTACCTCACCAGCAGCCGATTTCAATGAAGTTTATTTTCCTGCAATACGTGTACATCATTTCTTGTTGAGATGTATGGACTCTGCATTATAAAAAGTTCAACAAGCGAAGGGGTTTTGTTTTTTCCACGAATGATATCTTGTCCAACATCGAGCATGGGTAGCTCATCTTTATGCTAATCGATGAGGTCTGCACATGGGCAATCCAAAGATTGGCCACACCTCTTTTCAACCAACACATAGTAGTTGTGTACAGACCTACACTAGTCGTGGTAGATTTAAATAAAGATTGGCCACACCTCTTTTCAACCAACAGATAGTAGTTGTGTACAGACCTACACTAGTCGTGGTAGATTTAAATATTCACACAATATTCTTCTTTGTACTGTCACAGCTACATTAACTACTTTGCTATCAAGCCAAGCCCCACTGACCAAATCCTAGACCTGTGGGAGGCAAGGCACCGGGAGGAAGGTGCTGTCTTGGACCTGGCCCGAGTCCTGCAGGAGATGGGTCGGCAGGATGCACTGGCTGTGGTGGAGAAGCAGCTAGGCGCGTGGATGTAAAATAAACTTATGGAGGAGCTGCAGGTGCAAGGAACACCTGCAGGTACCAGATGGAAACAGGTGCACAACACCTGTATGTGCTGAGGGGGAATGCAAGCAACACCTGCAGGTGCCAGAGGAAATATGTGTGGAGGCCTGTTGGTGCATTGCCATCTACAGGTGCTGAGTGAGAATGCATAGAATATCTATGTAAGTGAACACCTGCAGGTGTTCTGCCAGAATGCTTGAAACTCCTACAGGTGCTTGAACAGCTATGTAGAGAATGCTATGGACACCTTGAGATGCATAAACACCTGCCGGTTCTTGGACCAACTGTAACTCTATCTGTGCCTGGAACTTGAACAGGTGCTGGGAGCATGCACAGGTGCTGTGAGCACCTGAAGATGAGTAGACACCTGCAGATCCTCGGACCAGTTCAAACTTTACATGCACCTAAACTTGCACAGGTGCTTGGAACATGTGCAGGTGCTTGAAACACCTTTTGTTTTATGTTTTTGGCATCAGCGAATGTATGCCTTGATTACAATAACATGAATTTGAATGTTAAGTTGAGTCTATTTCCATTTTTCACTCCAACTGAGCTCACTAAAAGGCTTTGATGGAAAAAAATTGAGCAAAATGCTGCCATGACATGCCTTTCATTACGTTGAAAATATCTGTAGAAAAGATAGATTTTTGGTGTTCAAATACATTTTATTTTCCCTTTACTGTCAACCTGATATGTGATTTGTCTTTTAAAGTTGCTTTGATTGGTTTAATATTAGTTACTTGGTGTGGGTATGTGTAATTTATTTTGCAACTTTTGTATAATTCTTTAACTGCTGGGCTAAACTATCAGAATATGGACCTTTAAGCATGTAAAGTCTGGCCGTCTTGTAGTGGACTTTTCTCCCCTATGGATTGATGGCTATTTCAGTGTGCTCAGTGGGCTGATAATAGGGGCAAGGGTGATTTGGTTGGTGTTGACAAGAACCTTTTATGTCCACTGCGAAAATGATATGCAGTATCCCAAATCTTCTCTCATTGATTTAGGTGTGTGGTCTCACCATGTGTTGAGCTTGAGACCTTGACAACTGCACCTTCTCCTTTGACACTTCCAAGTTATGATTTGGCAATGTTGTGTATCCAGCCGGGGCAAATTCCCCCCGCCCCTTTTTGTAAGGAATCAATAGTGCCAGCATTTCAGAAACTGCTCCCACTTTTTTTCGGGAGAGGATTCTTTTACAGATGAAAAAACTGAACAATCGTTTTATATAACTTCCCACTTTGAACCCCTCCCCTCCGAGCTGTGGCCTGAATACGGCACTGATTCGGCCTACCACTTCCTCGGATCGGCCTCTGGTCTTGTAGATGTTGTCATACTGACAGCCAAATTTGAGTATAAACATCTATCCAGCTGTCTGATTGTAGAGCAATTATCCCAAAGGCCACATGATATCTGGAACATTTGCTGCCATGTTCTGTGATTATGTGTGCCCGTGAGCAAAGCATCTGTAATCATCCCTGAGTGCGTTCTTTTTTTTCACCGTAGTAAAAGCAGTCACGAGTAACACATTTTTAGGATAATTATTAGTTATCTGTGATATAGAGTCATGGCTTTTAACACTATGCAACTCAAGCCGTGTACAGTATTTGTGAATATGTACATAGTCGGAGCAATCGTGTTTAACAATCGGAAATCCTGCACGGAAGCAAACAATGTCAGTTGGACAAGCTGACCAACAAAAAGTGGTCCTTACGAAAAAGTGAATGAATATGATTGTAAGAGTTGATTTTTTTTTAAGGAGTGATATTTGGAAAGTGTAAGTTGTATGATTTTTTCTTGACTGATCATGTATTTTAATCTTCGTGTAATCTTTAATCAAAAATCAAGATTTGCAAGTCTTACGAGCTTCCCTTCAATTGGTTGAATATGTAAGAAAATGATTTTTTTTTTCATTTTTAATTATGCTGACCGAACAAAAGTATAAATAGTTGTAAATATATATTTGATTGGAAATTTCTAATGTGTAGAACTAGTTCTTTACCGAACAAAATGCGAATAGCTCCCTTAAAATATGGTAGAAATGATGAGTGATTTTTCTCTCTGTAAGTAAATCTTAATAAGTACTATTTTTATATATGATGCTTCTTGTAACCATGGTTAAATGAACTAGTGTTTTTCCTTGTAAAAAAAAATCTTGAAAAAGTTGTTTGCAGTCTCTGCAAGTAAAAAAGTGTCGACGATGGTGTAGGACAGACGTTTTGCCTTTGTGTTTTTTTTTTCTGACTGTCTGTAAGGGTCGATGAATGAGCCCCATTAGATGGAAATCGGCGTCGTGCATGATCGAGAAGGGGGCACGTTTGCATACAGCAAGCACGATTATTATGCGATCATTTGTCAAAAAGGGAAGATTTTTCGTGAGTGTCATTTCAAGAATGTTTCCAATTCTGTGAAAATAGAACTACTAAGTAACATTGCTTGGCGAGCGAGCAATGTTTGGATGTGCAACTTATCTGTGGATAAAAGGTGTGGGTGATTTATCTGTTTATTTTTAAAATTCTGCTTATCGCTCTTGAACGATTTCCAATGTTGGTTGTGTAATATTTTGCACTTTTGTAAATGGTTGTTTTTCAACTGGAACGTGGACACATTTTCGTTTGTTCTGTTATACGAGCTGGTGTTGAATTTCTCACAACTCCTTGACTTGAATCGGTTGTATAAAAATTAATGTACGCAGCAAACCATAAAGCAGATTTTTTTTGCATATACATGTAATGTATAAATTTAATTAAAAATACAAATACGTAATATCTTTAAGATTGCTTCTATTGTTTCCACTGTCGGAGAGGTTTTCATCCAAAGCCCTTCTCTTGCTTTGACCAAAAATATTTGAAAGTTTTGATATTGAATAGTCTTTTTCCCAGGAGTTTATTCCCGTAAGTAAGTCGATTTGTCCCCAAATTTAAAAAAAGGAAGATTGCGTCGAAATACAATGTGTGTGATGGTCTTCATCGGGAGTGTTTTCCTGTTTCACGTTTTTCTTTTCCAAGTTTTCCATCTTTGACCTGTAAATAGTTGTCAAAATCGATCATAAAGGAACGTAATCTAATATAATAGCCCAGTCGAGGGATTACAGGGCCGCAATCTTGCAGGCCAGTACTTTTGTTCGAGAGGGTATGCACAAAGGAGGTTTCCGTGTCGAACAAAAAACTGCCCTGCAAGATGTCTACCACGTAAAGCCTCTATACGTTTTCTTAATTAAGTTGCCCGAGGCCGAGGGAAACCAGAACTTTCCTATACATGTACTTATATCCTCGTAAGCTTTATTGTGATACTGGATTAGAATTTTAGTATTGTTTTGCTTGTTTAATTCTGAAGTATATATCTAAAAACTTGCTTAAGAAAATTGTTTGATTTAAAAGAGGTTTTTGTCCAGTTAAAGAACTTTGTCATGCAGGCAGCATTATTCTTGCTTTGTTTTTGTGCATAAATACAATTGCATGTGAGCTTGTTTTTTGGCAAAAAGTACGCTTCGAAGAAGTTATTTTGTACATTGGAGAATGCGTATGTTATGGATATCAGCATTATACATAATGAATATTGATGACCCTGGGATGGCTCAATTGCCACAGCAGTATGCATCATCTTGACACGTAACCGTTATTTATTGTGATGGAGGGGTCCGAGTAATTTTATGAAACCGATTTTCTGTTGTACTGAGTGAAACCATAAATATTTTGATCACAGTGTCATGGATAATAATAATGTCAGCACCTTGCAGTTTTGTTTACATTTCCATTAATACAAGGAAAATCAGAATCTAGATAAAAAAGAATAAAGGTATTGTTTTGGCATAATCATAAATTGGATGTTTTGAATAACATTACTCGCAATAATCTTCAATATGGTTATGTATGAATATTCATGACTAATGACTGATACTGTCAGGCCTGTACATAATGTGAATGAGACGTTTGAAGAAATAAAATACCGAAATGTTCAACCGTGGGTCCGACTTCTTGTGGTGTTATTTCATTAGCCATAAGTTGTGACCAGAAGAAGTCAAGGAAATCCAAATAGTTGGCTATTAAAGCTCCATATTTGTCATTTGACTACATAACAGAACTACACGGCAAACCTTAGGAACTGTATAAAATTCCTACAAAATTAGTGGAAACAGATTTTTGACTCAAAAGTTGCAAGCAGTCAACCTTGGATAAACCATGATATTTTAATAACAGGAACCAACTTTTAGATCAACTCCTTTTGGAATTAAAAGTGACAACTCTGGTCAAAGTTCATGGGTATCATCCTTTATTCTGCTTTATTGCAAGGAGGAAAAACAAATCAACAAAATCAAAGTGGGATAAAATTTACAGATGCAGAGCAATCTATTTTTAAAGTACTCAGACCATTATTACAATGTTGGCATATTTGAAAGACCAACAAATGCAAAAAATTTGTGGAAGGGCTCAATTCGATAGATTGCGAGAATTGTCAATATCAGTCCAGGTACTCGGTGTCGATGCAAGAGTCCGCAGGGTACTTGTGGCAATCTTGGCAGCGAAGGAACATCAGTCTCCGCCAATGTCTACGCCTAGTCAGGAAAGGTGACAGCCTCCACTAAAACCCCAGTCCAGACGTTCTCTAAGTTTTCCGTGTGAAAGTCCTGGTCTCCCTGGATTGTCAAGGTTTGGTGCAGGGTCCAGGGGGCACTCGGTCCTCGACACAAACCCGAAGTCCTCCGGTACGAGTGGGCCTATCCCACTAGTGTGGCACGGACCCTATGCATGTCGCTCCCAGGGGGTGAGGGTCTGTGCCACACTGGTGGGGCTAGAGCGGGCCCAGGTGGCTACTTTGGGTACCTGTAACGCAGGCTGGATTAATATTTCTCTCAAACAGAGAGCCCTAAAACAGAATTCCTTTCAGACGGTCTAAAGAACAAACCTGATGGAACAGGCCACTTTGGGGCCGTCCATATGGAGCACCATCGGGGCCAAAATTAATATTTTACAAAATGAACGTTTCAAACAAAAAAGCAAAGCACAAAATTCAAATTAAAAAAATACATAAACAAAGAACATCGAAGTTGTAAACAGGTAAATTAAAAAAGAACAAAAATGAATTTGAAAAAGATAAATGAAAAACGAGTAACCCAAAATGGATCACAGCTGTGAATCCTATTTTGCCAATAGCTTTTGTGAAATAAACCACAAAAACCTCAAACGGTTAAAAAAGAAAATATCAAAGGACAAAACTAAACGATCAAAGGACAGAACCCAATTGCAAAGTTACTGCCACCCCGCGTGATCAACCTTAGTGTCAGTGTCACTCTTCTCAAGGGATATTCACCTTGTACCCACGTAACCAGTCATTCCAGTGGTCTTTTTCAGAGTGGTGACAGAAATAATTTTCAAAAATAAATCAAAGAACAAAATAAAATGATCTAAAGACAGAAGTAAATGATCAAAGGTCAGAGCCAAACGATCCAACTGAGTAATTGCGAACGTTGAGGGCAGCAACGTTTTGGGGAATTCAGTCTAGTTCCCTAACAAACCCCTGTTCAGTGTCAGTGGCCGGCCAGCATTGGATACATGCTTTACGTCACTACGCAAAACTCACGCTGCATCTGAACCCATTTTACAGACACGTGGGTGCGTGGCACATGTGTAGTGTACTGGGCGTATGGTGGTTGCATTAATCCGTTTATTTTGGCGACTTCGTGTATCATCTTTGAGCGTTGAGGAATCGGTGGCACACCTACGTGATGACATTGATGGAGTATGTACCAGTGCAATCATTTTGCTTATAGGCTTAGTTCTTCAGTTGAGAGTGATGAGACCATGGGGAAAGGAAAAGACGACGACGGCCACATTACATTGCGATTCAATGCAATGTAGACGTCGTCCAACCTGGGCTAATGTTGAGACTAGTACATGATGTACTATGATGTAGGACTAGGATCAACACTAGGCATGCCTACAGTAGGCCTACATGGCCTATTTCTATGAAATTGGCATGAGTAACTTAAGTACTATAGCAGGCCTATATGCCCACCAAGATTTTGCACACATCTTGCAAATTATTTATCCCTGAAGTCGTTGAGTCTGATGTGCTCCCCTCGGCCGTACGTGCAGCTGATTACTAGGCCATTCCGTTAATGATATAAGCCCAACTTCACTAAATTTTGCATGCTCTGCATAGGGAATTTTTGAAATGATAATTGACGCGACTACATCAGGATGATGTACATTTAGGTCAGTCAATGATAGTCTGAGTAACTTGGACTCTAACGAATTGCCTTTTTAAAGATTTGGATATGGTCCAGCAAAACATGGCAATGTAAACACACTGTATACTCATCAGTCATGTCAGTGTGAAGTCACCAACTTGGTCTGGAATCAATGACCTGCTTCAAGTCAACTCCATCTCAGGTCAACTGCCAACTCTTGAAGGCAGGCACTTTGCTGTAGCATGAATAAAAATTCCCCAGTATTATTACGTGTGTCTTAATGCCAACCTTCCCAGATCCTTCAAAATCCACCAGGAGATTTGTGGAAGATTGAGGACAGTAGAGCCCAGCCCAGCCTCTTTGAATTCAAATGAGACTTGATGCTTGTGGAGAATGTATCATTCTGTTGATTTTTAGGATTTGGAAAGGTTTACAGGAACCACCGTCCTTCTATGCTATCCTTGCGTCTTGCTGCTTAAGTAATCATTACTCTGTCTACAATTTGTCAGCTCTGACAAATTTGGCCTCACAGAAAATGATCAAGATGACTATGATGTCAGTCGTAGCACAGACAGTGAAGGTGAGTAGTCCTACATGGTCCAAAGACTGCGTGTAAAAAGGCCCTAGATATCGGAAACAAAACCAACAATTCTATACAAACCTTTATACTGTGACTTCCTTCGTCCGACAAATTCGACAATTCAATGTAGCTTTCCACTAAGGAAAGATACTGCTTATATTTTTTGTTCATTTTTTCAATTTTTTTTTATGATGAAGTCACCACCCTGTTTTCACTGCTGAAGTTAACACTTAGAGTCAGTGATGACATCCGTATTTTATATCCTTTTTGTTCTTCTCTAGAAGCGGGCTCCAGAGAGACTCAAGTTCCAGTCATGCCAGTGAGGACCCAAGTGACAGCCACTCTGACAGTGATGAGGAGCAAGAACAGTGGATGGAGAAAACAGCAGGTAGAAAAGCTGTCACTTTTCAGTCATATTTGCCATCCGTGAAGAAATCAACTTTTGCAGGTAGATTTGGCCCAGGTACTTCCTAATGTCTTAACCCTAAAAGAGCTTGGTTACATTGGACCACCTCACAGCCCGTGGATATCCCTTATGAATTGGGCTGTCAAATGCTGGATTTTTTTCCAAACTTTGTATGCATGACTTTCCTTCTCAATACGTGTACAAATATTGAAGTTTTATTTCAATCTGTCATATGGTTTGACAGTCACTTGGAAGTTGGGAATGGCAGCGGAAAAGTATACATTCTTGGTTGACCTCTCTCAGAAAAAGTTGCTACATGAGAATGGTTTTGACAAAAATGGTGTCAGAATGACCAAAAAGAGTTATTCAGAAAAATTCCAGAAGGCTTCTCGAAAATATGCACCTTGATAATATTGGAAAGTATGTTTGAGGAAGGTAGATTATCTCTCTCCGCCCTCAGCTCTTTAGGGTAAAATTCAGAGGTTTTTCAAGAAATTTCCTCTCGCACAGCCAGAGTTTTCACAATTTGTTCAGTTCAGAAAGCAGTCCCTGGGTACCTCCTGTTGTTTGTACATGTAACAATTGGCTAAAGATAGACCTTTTCCGAATAAGCTGGCTTAGGCTGACAGAATGACATAAGTCTGTGGCAAATGACTGAAGCCACTCACTTGTGGCTTTAATCATCTAGCCTCAGCCACACCTTTTGGACATCGCCTTAGAACCCACAACTCTGCTGGGGACATGCTCAAACAAAAGTACATTTATTACAGTGCGTACAGACATAACTGCTCCCTTTTTGTTACTGTATTTTTACCCAGTGTGAAAGGTGATAGCAGCGCGTTGGTCCTCTGCTTGTGGGCTCATCTTCTGGCATCAGTGGCCTGACAGAGTAAGGTGATAGCAGCGTGGTTGGTCCCCTGCCTGTGGGCTCATCTTCTGGCATCACTGCCCCATTAGAGTGTAGCCATCTCTTGTTTCATGACAATACTAGTCATGATTTTGGTTGTCGCAACAATTTGTTTAAAGGTACAGTCCATCATTTGTCTTTTGTGGATTATTTTCCTTTGAAGCAACAAAATTACTCAAAATCTGAACAAGGGAACACAAGAACAAACCTGATGAAGATGAAGTTTCAGCTTAATAGTGATGCTCCATATTTTGAGAAAACTATTCTAGGACTTAAGATTTCAGATCAAAAGTTAATGAGTCGTGTTTTAAATTGTGTCTGAATTCAGCATCTGGGAAACATTGTCATATTCAGTTGAATGCAGCTACATCTTGTCCCCCCCCCTGAACTGATGAATTATAGAAACTGCTAGTGTCTGTGCATCGTGTCAATGCCTGCATGCATTTCTAATAGTGACTTTCCAAAAATTTGAGAAGGCGCCTGCTTGAAATCATTGTTTCTTCATGATGGCCATTTACCAGAAAGAACAGTTTCTCACAGAATTTAGTCCTCTATCTAAACCAAGTATGCTTTTCAACAACAATTTTGGATACTTTTTGGATAATTTCAAATGATAGACTGTACAGTACTTTTAACCAATTTGTCCCTGTGCGGGGTTCCTATAGTCATTGAAAATCCTGGGAAAAAGTTATCTTGGAAAGTTATGGAAAACTCACAGAAAATTGGTCTGAGGAAAAGTCATGGAAATCAAGATTGTACAAGGGTGATTTTGATGGTGGTTGTGGATAGTGGCTATGGCAGTCTTCCCATTTATTATACCAAACAAATTTTCTGTGCAGAGTGGTATTAAATGCCATGAAAATTGTCATATTTTAGTTCTGAAAAGTGCAGGAAAGGTCACTGAATTTGATTTTCAGATTTCGCAGGAACCTTGCTTGTAACAATCAGGGCCCAATTTCTCAGCGCTGCTTAGCACGCGATTTCACACTTATAGAGGCTCTGCCGCGTATTTCATGCATATCGTAAACAGTAAGTACAGCCAAATGCATCCTAACCTTGGAGGAAAGATTTGCTTCAACTCAGTGATGTAACAACAGAAATCTCTATCCGCATGCAACCGTTAGCACAACCACCCCGAGCACCGCCATGAAATGGCTAGTGCTCATGCAAGGTTAGCACATTTTTATGCTAAAGTTAGCACGATTTTTCCTCTGTGTTGAGAAGCCCCATGAAATTGGGCCCTGGCCCCACCCAGCCTGTTATGCCCTGCACTCCCCATCAGTGTGTGGTCTTATGGATTTAACAGCGACCCACAATAAGAGTCTATGTGGTGACAGGTTGAAATGTGGATGTTTTGCTCATTTGGGGAAAATTTTTTCATTACAGTGTGACTGAAAAACCTTAGGTGACCTTTTCTTAATGTTTTACTGTCAATTTTCCCTGTGTTTAGATTTCAGAAGGCACCTCACTGCCAGGTGAATGTACTGCCATGGCTGCCTACATCAACGTTGAGGCTGGCTAGCGTCATGGTGCGAGTGGACTGACCGATGAAATCTCCAAATTGAAGAGGCAGGTTACACCATAAGTAGCACAGGTAAGAGTCCTCTGTTTCATATTATTGGTGGCTTTCTGCAAGGATGAATCCGGGAAAGGGCAGAGGGGCCAATTGGGGTCATGACCAAAAAGGGAGCAAAAATTGTTTTCATTTTAAAAAATGAAAGGATCTTTTTGGTCTATTTAATTTCCCTTCTTTTGAAAAGCAGAAATGCAGCCTAACCCCTCAAACAACTTTAAAAATAAAAAAAATAAAAAAAAGTCCCCAGAATCAAGTTTGTCCCCCTTCCCTGAAAAAAAAAAATGGGTCCTGGATCCACCCTTTGGTGGTTGAGGCTAGCTTTTAGGACAACCCTCACCTAGGGATGGTTGTGTGCATAGTCGTCCAAGTAAGACGATTGGGATGGAGTTAAATCCTTGTAACCAGGGCATGTTGGTTGAATGCACCCACTATACTGGGATTGTTCACATTTTCCTGGCCTAAAGTTCCTTTCTCTTCATGGTTCTTTGCTGTTTCATGACAAATTATCATTGATCAATGGTCCACAGGTCCTGAGACATGTTCAACATGTTCAAGGAGCAATTTGGGTTTCATAGTTTTAATAGTAAAACTCATGAAATGAAGCGTCTAATCATAGACATGAAATAGCTTTAGACTGACAACAGCAGGGGCATTAAAGGAAAGTCTCCATTTTTAATAACTATGAGCAAATGGCTGCCTTGCCCCCTGGGGTTTCATGATTTGCTGTGCAGCACTGCTCTGCATTAACGAAGATGGATTGGGGCAACTGTGGCAATTGTCCATCAAACATTATTTGGTCCTGTTAGTCTTTTTATTAAAGTTCCAACCTGGCACAGTTCAATTTTTCTTCCTCATAATATTGCCCATTAATACAAGTCATTAGTAGAAGCCAAGCTGCACATTATGTTAAATTCAGATAAATTCCTGACATCCCTGTTGTTTAGTGAATATTTTGAAAAGCAAATTTAACACATTTTCTCAAATTGTTTGTTTTTAAGTTACAAATTTTCATATGTTTAAAAATGTGACTTTTTGATTCACTTAACCCTAAAAGGGTGTCTGGAAAAATATTTTTAACAAAGAGTACAAACCACAAATGCTTTCAGAAGTAATGGGTCAGCAGTGTCAAAGGAATCCTCTTGTCATAGTTTATTTTCTGACATGAAAATGGATGAAAATTAATAGACACTAACAATTTTTTTATGAAATGAAAGGTGTAAAATAAGGAGTTTACAAGGATCCTATAATTTTTGAAGAAATGTCTCAATTACTGCTGCAACTTAGTTCCTTTTGTGATTAATTTCTTTCCAGACCTCCTCACATGAAAGCTATGAATATGCCCCAGGAGAAGCAGACCATGATGCTGATGAGAAGAGCACCCTCGCCTCCTTCAACCTAGATCCTATGGGACTTCACCGAGATGATTCATGAGAATGTCAAGGAGAGGAAGTAACTCAGATAGATGCCAGTCCTCGCCTCCATCACTGAGGAGGAACAGTTTCCAAGATTGCATGAGGGATCCTCATCAGAATCTTAGGCACTGATTCACAAAAAGGCAAGGAAAGGACTCAATCTTGTCAGAGATGCAGTTCCTTGCTTCCACCTTAGTGATGGAGCAAGTCTATCTGCACTTGTACACTACTCAAAGGATCAAAGGATCATACGTAGTGATTACAAATTTAAACAAATGGCATTCACATCGCAAAAAATGACCATCATTTAATTTGACTATTTTCTGGCATCAAAACAAGAAACTTCCCTTCCGAGTACTGAAGTTTCACAACACTGAAAAAAATCCTTTGGTCAGCACCTTGTCCAGGTCCTTTACGGCCCTGAAAACGATGTATAAAAAAATGAGTTTTAACCAAGTAATGTAAGGGTGCTGTTTATGAGTTACAATGATATTACAGTAATGTGAGGGCACTGTTCATGAGTATATTCCGGTAATGTGAGGGAATTATTTGTGATTCTGAATCACAGATGAAGCACTTTGAAGATGTATATACATGTATCTCAGCATGAAAAAATTACATGTAACTGTTGAGACCCTTTTATTCAGTAAAATAATGCAATGTCTGACATGTATCTGTTGGCAAATCTTCCCCCAAATCACATAATAATTACAATGTATCTGTGAAAATGATGAATGATACAAAAAAATCAAATTTGTGGTTGTCAGGACATTAAACAGTTTTCCAAAACCTTAACACAAAATGCTAAGAGGTCTTAAATTTCAGTCATTTTTTCTCGAAATGTCCTGAAGTGAGACACATACGTGTACATCATTTTACCACAATAGGGTTGTAAACCAGTCTCATTCATGTCATTGTACCCCCCAACTCTCTAAGACACTCCCAGTCTCTTGCCCCCTTGCCTCACATTCACACATTCTACCGGTATGGTGCTCAACCAATCATGAACATGAGCTTCAGTGTACAATAAGTAAATATGAGGTACACAACTGGCTGAAATTTTCAAAGACAAATCTGATCCTTTACATTTTTTTGAGTGGTGTATATTGGTATACAGTACAATGCTGCTATAATGAACAGGGCAGGGTCCATACGCAATGCTTGGTGTAGCATACCTCCCCAACTATTGCAGTGTCAGTGGTAGTGTTTCAATCGTCCCATTTTCATAGGCCTAAAAACCAATGAATTCTGATTTCCATTAAAAAGGAAGGAAAATCCTGGCAAAAGAGGGCGCTATTTGCAGAAAAAAGAGAGTGCTATTTCCTATGTTGAAATGTCAGTTGTTACACATACATACATGTGTGTTCTTGTCCGTGTAAAATAGATTCCCTTGTGCGGCTGCTTGTTTTGCTATGGGCTTATAACATGGCCATTCCAATTTCGGAGTTTATTGACATCTTAACTTTGAGTCACTGTCATCAGTCCTAAATCTTTTCCTTTAATTTAAAGCAAATTTGTGTTGTTCAGTAAAAGTGCGCAGAAAATTTAGGAGCCAAGAGGCATGTCCCGTAAACTGAACTGTTCAGTATAGTGGCGTTGTACTGTACTTACATTTACATCCAAATTATTCATGACTTATGAGGTATTCTGTAAATTGAATAGACAATTGGTCAGTTTGCTTTTGAAGAAAGACTGTTGTTCAAATTTAATTTGTTTCTTTTCATCGTAATGCATTGACTCATATCAATACACATTTTAAAAAATTTATGTTTACATTTAAGTTATGAAGATGGTATACATGTCCTTCAAAATTTGCAAATTATTACCGATGGAAAGACTCTAGACACTTTGATACTACTTCGTTTGAGGACTAAAAGCTTGTAATCATTGCATACTTTTAAAAATTGAATGGTGTTCCCATTCAGGCAGCAAAAATACCAGCACTATTCAGTCCACCCAGTGGCTGCTCTGGACCTCACTTTAACAAGTTTGCCCCCCAAACAGAGATATTGGCAAATGGGAAGAACCAACAATAGGGGTGGATAGCTCAGTTGGTAGAGCACTGGTACGGTGTTCCAGAGGTCGCAGGTTCAAATCCTGCTCCAGTCAATTTCTTTGTTAATCTTTTGAAGTTTTTCCTTGGACAAAATTCTATGTGCATTTTGTATTTTCCAAGCAATTCCATCCACTTTGCCAGAGAATTAGAATAAAGTCTTTCCTTTAAAATTTTCCCAAAACTGCAAGTCACAAATTGTTGGCTCAGTACTGAAAGGTAATTACTGCAAAAATGTAATTTTTGAAACCACTCTAAGGGCCTTACTCTGTGCACGAAAGAAATATTTGATTTAAACAGTTTTTAATTTTTAGACATAAAACTAGTTTTTTGAGGCAAACATGTTTAAATTTAACCGATTCTGTTTCCCAAATTAATGTCTAAAACACTTTTTTCACTAAACACCTTCTAGTGCAGGCTAAGAACCTTTTAGCACTGAAATGAAATTTGTTTCATTTAAAAATATTACCCTGCAAAATGCTTTTTGTGTATGTAAAACAATCACCATTTATTGCTATAACCAGGTAATTTCTGTTTGCAAGAGAAATAAATGCACATTTATTTAAACTAGCAGAACTACTTGTTTGTACATGTATATCTATTTGTAAAAACTAGTACTTTGCCACCTAACCTTTCTCCTAATCTAGACCATTTTACACTGCCAGAGTTTAAAGTACATCCGTTTCCATCTTTAGATTTTATGTTACAGCATCATCCGACATGGAAGCCCTGCCAGTCTTAAACATCTTCCTAGCTCCTTATATAAAGTTCCCTCTTGGAGCCTTTTAGTCTCAATCTTATATGAGCTACAATAAACCCAAGAGCAATATGGAACATGAAGAAGCTATGTCCTTCAACCCCATGGGATCCTCAGAGCTCTAATGCTGATAGTCCCAAGCCCTCAGCCATCCACTCTACCCTTCCTATCAGCTCTCAGACTTCCAGCCCCTAGGACTTCCACCCTTGCCCATCTCCAGTACACAGTTTGGCTGAAAAATATTCTAAGTCCAAACAATAGAAGGTTTAACATTTAGAAACGAGCACATTTTTTCAAGAAAGTGCCGTGGCATAGCGGTTAAGGACACTAACTGCTATGCACAAGGACCTGGGTTCAATTCCAGGTGGGCATGCACAATTTTGTTAAAAAACTTAGTAAAAAAAAAAAAAAAAAAAAAAAAACCTCCTTTTCCGGGGACCCCGGGATTTGAACCGGGGTCCCCTGGCCTGGCAGCAAGCTCACTAACCACCAGGCCATTCGCCTCTTGATAGATAACATTTCGGAACTTATATTTATAGGTTAGGATTGCGCAATTTTAAAAAAGGTCAGAGGGCACAGAACATTTGCATGTATTTAAATAATATTCAAATACAAATTAAATTTGAATATGTTAAATGCAGAGAATACACAAAATATTCAGGCCTTGCACGTATTTCAGTATATTTTAGGTCAAACATATATTTGCAAACCTTTCTATATTTACACTTTCAAATGTTCAGTTTTACATCATGTGTCACCAAAACTTCAACTATGTTGGTTGAAACTGGAACACATAACTTAGAGAAAGATTATTATTATTATGAATGGTTTATTTATTTTAACTATTCCTCGCCGCCAGGGGCAGAATTGTGAATACAATTTACATGTACATTAAAACAAATAAATATACAATATGTACAATTACAAAAGAAAAGGGTATTAAAAAGCTAAAAGCCTTAAATTTCTACAAAGCCTTGGAGTAAACGGGGACATTATGATCAATAATACATTCTAAAAGGGTTAAAATTAAAATGACAAAAAATTGAATCAACGGAGATCAAAATTTGTTTACAAACATTAACAATGTACTTGGACAAAAGGGCCAAAATACAGAAAGGGAAGAGGAAACAAAACATATAGGGCTAAGGAGGGTCAAAATGGGGGAGGGGGTAAGGGGTAGGGGGTCAGGAGGAAGAGCGGTCAAAAGGAATAGGAGGGGGATCAAAACACAAAATATTACAAGGGGAACATTAGATAGGGAGGACAATTACGACGCAGGAACCACAGTATCATTAAAAGCATTAAAAAATGAACCAGAGCAAGTAAACGATGAGGTCTGATTCTATTATTGGCAGGGCAAATAAACTCAACATGGAGCTAATAGGTTTAGTCAGACACACTGTTAAGCAGCTTTATCAATCCTACAAGAGGGCTGTTCTGATACCTCCTTGTACGACAGAAAGGCACTGTTATAGTTGTAGAATTTCTTAACTGACGACCATGTGACTGATGACGAGTCAGAGGAATCCAAGTACTAAAATGCTTTGAGGTGAGCAGAGACTGACCAAACTTAATACACAATTGGTTTCGCCTTTGACTGAGAGTGAGCATGCCACAAGAAACAAGTGCATCATCATAGCCATTGTATTCATTGCCAAAAATAATTTTGCAAACCCTCTTCTGGAAATTTTCCAGAGCTGTAACATGTTTCAACGTGAGGCTAAAATTCCATACTGGAGTGGCATATTCTAACAATGGCCTAATATAGCCAAGATAAATGGAGACCAAATCATTTACAGGTAGGCAAAAACGCTTCAGTGTCTTTAACATATACAGTCTTTTGTTGGCACGAGATATTATATTCTGGATGTGGGCATCCCATTTAAGGTCTGCCTGCACTATAACACCCAGGATGCGATGGGATGCGTTTTCTTGTAGAACTGTGTCCGCGATAAGGAGTTGTTCCAGTCTATGTGGTTGTCTCGTAAAGCTGACAGTCATGACGCTGCACTTGCTGGGATTGAGTTTCATGTGATTGGCAGATGACCAATGATGGATATGATCAAGGTCCTCTTGCATGTGGCCTTGGTGATTTTTGCTTAGGCATTCTACTAGCGTAAGGTCATCAACGTACTGCCAATGGTTAGATGAAAGGCCATTAGCAACATCGTTGACCAACGCCATGAAGATAACTGGGCCGAGTCGGGTGCCCTGTGGGACACCGGCGTTTACTGAAAGCCAGGTAGAAGTTGTGCTGTGGTACCGGACACTCTGCTGGCGATCCTGGAGGAAGCTGCAGATCCATGGGATGATGGATGCACGTACGCCCAGATTTAGCAAATTCTCAATTGCCACATTGTGATCGACTCTATCAAATGCCTTACTATAGTCAGTAAGGACAATTCTTGAAATCGAATTGCTCACCTCTGAATGCTTATACAGCAGATTCATCATGTCTACGAGACAGTGTGTTGTTGACATTGCTTTCCTGTTTCCAAACTGTTGCGTGTTGATGTGGGGCTCTATATCAGACAAGACCCACTTGGACACAAACAATTCTGCCAGCTTTGCAAAATTGTCGGTTAGTGAGATTGGTCGCAATTTGTGTAATACGGGTGGATTGGATTTTGGAACTGGAACCACGACTGCTTTCTTCCATCGACGTGGCATCATCCCTTCATTGTATGATGTATTCAGGATGTCAGCAAGAGGTGTGCTCAATTCAAGTGCAAATGTCTTGATAATTTGCGGAGGGATGCCATCTGCTCCACCACTTTTGTTGATTTTTGTTTTACTCAACTCTCTGTACACATCCCATGGTTGTGCAACTGGGCAAGGATGAGGTGCTGGAAGGAATGCAGGCAAGTCGGATGTCACTAAACAAGGCAGATCACTGGCAACAGCAATAAAATGTTTATTGATGATTTCTGCCTTCTGTTGATCACTGTATTGATGATCAGGTGGCATTGGGATATCAATGCAGGGTTGAGCTTTGGCACTTCTAGTCATTATTTTGACGTGCTTGTGCCAAGATGCCGGATCTGCATTTTTCAATCGCTGTATTCTTCCATGATAATAGTTTTTCTTGGCAGATTTGATTTCTCTCCTAATTTTGTTGCGTATATATTTCCACAATGTGTCTTTGCCCATATGAAATGCCCTTTGACGTTTCAAGATCAGGGCCTTAATTGCAGGTGACATCCATGGTTTGTCTGCCGTGTGAAGTTTTACCGTCTTGCAGGGGAAGAAGGTATGAATGGCAGACTGCAGTGTGTGATAAAAGTTCTCAAATTTATTTGTCGCGCTCGCACCTTGCAGAACTTCAGTCCATGGGTGGTTGCTTATCCAGGATCCAAAGTCCCGCAGATCTGAATCTCGGAGTGGCCGAACAACCTTTGTGTGTGTTGTGTTCGGTACTTTTTCATGATTGTTCGGGGGCCATAACACAGTGGAATGGTCACTCAGGCCAATTGGTGCAGAGATGAGAGGCTTTGCATAGAACTTGCCAACGTTTGTTATTATCTTGTCCAGGATGGCTTGTGCTCGTGTCGGTTGATCTACTACCTGGGTAAGGTTTCCGCCGTTACACAGGGGGTCAACATCCAAGTTGTTCATGTCACCCAGAATTACAACTCCAGCATCTGGATGACGAGTCTAGATCAGGTCAACGGTTTGTGTGAGGTGTTCCAGTAAGAGTTCAGCGTTGGGGCTTGCAGGCGGGTGATATAGAGCACAGAAAAACAGCTGCGATATTTGACGAGGTAGTCTTGCTGGTCTAATCTGCACCCATACCAGTTCAAGTTCATCAGGGGCCTCAGCATCATGGAAGGGTTTGGCAATCAAGTGTTCTCGAGCATACAGAGCCACACCACCACCCCTTCTGCCGATTCTACACTTAATGAAGAGGTTACATTGAGGTATTTGCCAACATTCAGGTGATTGATTTGCGGTAAACCATGATTCAGTCACAACCACTACATCAGCATTGTTGCCCCTGATTACAGTCTCAAATTCGTCCATTTTGTTGTTCAGTGATCGCGGATTGCACAAATAAATCAATGGCAGCAGAGTTTTGTTGACGGCAGTTTGCTCTTGATGTTGTTTGAGAGTACGTACATTTTTGTGGTTGGCATAGCTGACATTGTGACTGCAATCGCGTGTCTTCCAAGATGACCGCCGGGAAATTCTGGTGTTTATCAGGCGTTGCTTGTGTCGACCAGCCCGGCATCCCCTCAACCTTTTGCAAATCCCCAGTTTTTGGGGTACTTGCCATGTTGCAGATGGTAGTTTGATGTCCTTAGTATTAGCCCTGATAGTCCGCAACACCGTTGATGTATATGAATACATGGTACTCACAATTAAAAAGCAGTTGACTCACCGTGGAGAGACACATGTAGCTGAGCATATGGGGCAAACAAAACTTGAAGAGCGTCGACAAAAACAGGAAATATTGTCCACATACAAAGGTTCACAGTGTCAGAGTAGAGAACCAGTGCACTAGAAACTTGATGACACAAGGATGGCAGAAAATAACGACGATTAAGATGATTAAAACTAAGTGAAAAAAAGAAAGCACAGCAAAGGTTTTAAAAAGGCAGCCAGCCAGTACAGGGCGCCCTCATTAATACGATCTGCTAGGATTGAAACGTCAAGTCCTCTGAATTCAGAGAATATTTCACGATTTTAGGTATCTTGCTATAAACATTAAAATTTGTCAGTTTTTCTGGATAAGGGGATATGCTACTGCTGTGATATAAATCAGGGAATTCACTGAAACAGTGTTCAGTTCTTTTTTTCCTCTTTCCATTACCATTGTGCCATTAAGGTAGTGTTCAGTTCTTTGTTTCCTCTTTCCATTACCATTGTGCCATTAAGGCAGAGTTCAGTTCCTTGTTTCCTCTTCCATTACCACTGTGCCATTAAGGCAGTGTTCAGTTCTTTTTTTCCTCTTTCCATTACCATTGTGCCATTAAGGCAGTGTTCAGTTCTGTTTTCCTCTTTCCATTACCATTGTGCCATTAAGGCAGTGTTCAGTTCTTTTTTCCCTCTTTCCATTACCATTGTGCCATTAAGGCAGTGTTCAGTTCTTTTTTCCTCTTTCCACTACCATTGTGCCATTAAGGCAGTGTTCAGTTCTTTTTTTCCTCTTTCCATTACCACTGTACCATTAAGGCAGTGTTCAGTTCTTTTTTTCCTCTTTCCATTACCATTGTGCCATTAAGGCAGCGTTCAGTTCTTTTTTTCCTCTTTTCATTATCGCTGTGCCATTAAGGCAGAGTTCAGTTCTTTTTTTCCTCTTTTCATTATCGCTGTGCCATTAAGGCAGTGTTCAGTTCTTCGTTTCCTCTTTCCATTACCACTGTGCCATTAAGGCAGAGTTCAGTTCTGTTTTCCTCTCTCCATTACCACTGTGCCATTAAGGCAGTGTTCAGTTCTGTTTTCCTCTCTCCATTACCATTGTGCCATTAAGGCAGTGTTCAGTTGTTTTCCTCTTTCCATTACCATTGTGCCATTAAGGCAGTGTTCAGTTCTGTTTTCCTCTTTCCATTACCATTGTGCCATTAAGGCAGTGTTCAGTTCTGTTTTCCTCTTTCCATTACCATTGTGCCATTAAGGCAGTGTTCAGTTCTGTTTTCCTCTCTCCATTACCACTGTGCCATTAAGGCAGTGTTCAGTTCTTTTTTCCTCCTTCCATTACCATTGTGCCATTAAGGCAGTGTTCAGTTCTGTTTTCCTCTTTCCATTACCACTGTGCCATTAAGGCAGAGTTCAGTTCCTTGTTTCCTCTTTCCATTACCATTGTGCCATAAAGGTAGTGCTCAGTTCTGTTTTCCTCTTTCCATTACCACTGTGCCATTAAGGCAGAGTTCAGTTCCTTGTTTCCTCTTTCCATTACCATTGTGCCATAAAGGTAGTGCTCAGTTCTGTTTTCCTCTTTCCATTACCACTGTGCCATTAAGGCAGAGTTCAGTTCCTTGTTTCCTCTTTCCATTACCATTGTGCCATAAAGGTAGTGTTCAGTTCTGTTTTCCTCTTTCCATTACCACTGTGCCATTAAGGCAGAGTTCAGTTCCTTGTTTCCTCTTTCCATTACCATTGTGCCATAAAGGTAGTGTTCAGTTCTGTTTTCCTCTTTCCATTACCACTGTGCCATTAAGGCAGAGTTCAGTTCCTTGTTTCCTCTTTCCATTACCATTGTGCCATAAAGGTAGTGCTCAGTTCTGTTTTCCTCTTTCCATTACCACTGTGCGATTAAGGAATGATAATACCATGGAATGGTTATAGCGCACACTTCGGTTGGTGGGCATTTTAAAGCAGAACCTCTAATGCAGCACACACAACAGAAATTCCTCCTAGGATTGCTAGGCCAAACCAATCAATGTCGTCAAGTTCTGTCAATTTTATTTCAGTGTTAACCTGCAAGTTGGCGGGATATTTTGTACCATCTCACAGCCGAGATCTTGGCTGTCCCAAGCCTGATTTTTTTTAACTCTCGGCTTGCATGTAAAACACTCCTTATAAATGCAGAAATGGAGTATCTAGTCAATCTTGATAGTTGATTTGGTCATTTGAAGTTGAAGGTTACAAGCATAACGTAAGCGTAAGCCACTATGCGCACTCAGCATAGCAGTTGAAAGTGCTGGTACGTTTTTTTGGTCGACCTTCTTCGAAGAAGTGGGTGCTGCATGGGAACAGTATAGTGAAGGCTATTTTTTTATTTGAACTTTGAATCAAAATAACCCGCAACTGCCGAGTTGAAATAAAAATTTGCCTGCTGCTGCCGAGGCTTATAAATTAAATGTTACCATCAAACTGTAGACAAGGTAGCCAGGACTCCGCTACATGGATCCATCAGCTGTGATGAGGGACAATTGCTAACGAACCAGCTTCCAAAGCCCAGGCAGCCGTGAAGGATGAAACTCTGACATAAGGACTTTGTTGCCTCAGGGCAGTTGTCGAGAGCAGAGAGTGGAGAGAGAGTGTGTGTGTGGGCTGTGTTGTCCATGACAGGTCTTTTATGGACACGCTACGCTCCAAGGGTTACGGAGAACCTGTAGGTCAAGGTTCTACCTAATGAAGTCTGGCTTTTTATTTACAACCACCTGGCCGCATGCTTGGGAAAAAGAAACTAAATGAAGGAATTTACTGCAACAGTACGAGTGATTTTCACAGAACTACAGTCAAAGTGACTGTAAAAAGCTGCTTTATGCAACTAAAGGCTTGGCTTGTAAAAAAATAGAAAAGTATGGCTGACCTCTTTCATGTGGCCAAGTGGTTAGGGTCTATGGTTTCCAATCATGGGGTTGGAGGTTCGTATCCAACTGCTGGCAGTATGTTGTGGCCCTTGGCAAGCCACTTCCTCTGTGCTTGCCTCTCTCCACCTAGGAGTATAAATGGGTACCAGTATTAGCGGGAGAAGCAGCCTGTGATGGACTGGCATCCCATCCTGGGGGAAAAGAAATATTCTCAGTCATTTCATGCCAAGGAAACCACAATAAACATCAGCCTGATGAACCACATTGGCTCGGACCAGACTTTTTTTGGGTGGGTTTTTTGGCTTTTTCTTTCAGGAAAAAGGGGTGCTTGTAATGAGAAAGATGCATGTATGTGCGATTTTCATAGAACTGGTGTAAAAAAGACCACAAGAGAGTTACTGAAAACTCCTGAAGGCTCGACTACTGTACTGTGGCGATATCAGACAAAATCTCGAGGGGGCAGACCTACTGCCTGGTTCTTTTAGGGTCAAATGAACACACACAATTAATTGCACAATGGTGATTGTTAAGTTGTCAAACCTGAATGTGATTTGGTTCAGGTAATGTCTAAGGACCCCTATTGGCTTGAGTGTCTGTATTTGAAATCTTCAAAATTGCCTTGACATTACTTTGGGCATGTGTCTGTGACATCAATATATGGCTTCAACAGCATCTCCAATACTTACAAGACAACTTACAGTCACTACAGAAGACAGACTTCTCCTGGATGGACAGCACATGTTTCTTCCACTCTCACAACCATCTCTGCTTCCTTCCACTTGCAAACAATTGCCCTGACAAAGAAGAAAAAGTTAACTGGACTGGAGAAATTGAAAGGCCTCATTTCTGTCAATTAATATGAATGATTCCAAAGCCATTTCCATAATCAAAACAAGCACAATATATAACCCTAACTGTTCAGGGTTGTTTGGCTAGAAACCCTGCCAGACAACATCAGTCTGCATCATTTGTCAAAGTTATTTGCTTGCCCAGTGTAATAAGATCCTACATGTCAACTTTCCCCAAGGCCAAACAGCCTGGCAGTCTGTGCTTGCCAGCCACCACAAGATCCAACAGTGGCATTGTTCAAGGAGACTAGCTCCTGTTGTTTCAACATGAACAGTTTTTGTTTGGCTGCTGTTGATTGCCCAGTGCATCAAAAGCTGTGTTCCCATTGGACTTTTTTGGTTAACTTACCACGACTTTCCTGTAGAATTACAAAATTAAATCCAATGGGAACACACGGTAAACTATAACGTCCCTGTCAACTTACCGTGATCGCGATGTAAAGCTAACAGGCCGAAAGGGTCGCATAAGCTTTCCGTGCAGACACGGTAAGTTAGCAGGGGTGCGAAAAGTCCACTGGGAACAATTCCCATACAATGTAGATTGACCGCGACCACGCTAAACATACGAACCAGACTATTGCCCACACAGAGAAAATGGTTGTATGGTTCCCAGCCTCCAGCTCCATGCGTACAGTACAGCAGCATGCCACACACACACAGTGAGGCATGCCCAGATAAAGCTATACACACATTTTGTACAGGGCTTTTCCTGTACGAGTTTGTCGTCTTTATAGCAGATTTGGCCAAATTTGTCTGATTTTATCTTTGTTTTTGTCAAATTTTGCCGATTTCATCATGATTTGTACAGTGCAGGCTATGTAATCAGCTGGTCTTATCATGTTAGGCCTAACACAGCAAATAAGCATTCCATTACGGTTAAAAACAAGTCCGAGGTGGGAATGCCCGGTAGATTGACACAAAGGCATGTGGCAGTAAGTTTCCGCACGCCCACGGAAGAAAAAGTCAAAGAGGAACACGGCTATAGTGCATCAGCCTTTTACATCTGCTGCAGAATGCTGCATCTGGTGGGGTCAGGGTCAAGGTCAGTATTTGCAAAGTGATACATGCAGTTTTCACCACTGTTTTAAAACTCCTCTTCTAAGGGTTGTAGCTACAGACTGCTGGCCCTCTTTGATTCCAAAATCTGACTGTCTTGCTTGGACCTTCATCACTGTTCCAAGAGCAGATATTATGACAATAAAGGGCTTGATCTGTGAAATTAAAATAATCATTAAATGCTTTAACTAATTCACCCATTTATAATAAAAAAAAGTTTTTTGAAGACAAATATTCATTTTCACGTTGTTACTAAGGAGCTGCAAAAAACTGTTCAAAGACTCAAAACTGTGGCTTTCATAAGTAAATTTGGGGGGTACTTATACCCCAAGACCAGTTTACCGTAGGTAATGTTCTCAGCCAGAAAATATTTGCCATCATGTCTACAAAGTGTATAACATCCAGCACTGTGCAGTCTCTTTAGTTTCTAAGTTAGTTCTCTAAGACAACAGAAATTAACACAGAACTGTACATTTCTTTTGATGGCTGCACCAAGTGGCAACTTCAACTTTATTTTAAATAAGGTCAGATTTTCAGCTGAAGCAGATACATTATTCAATATATGCCTGATCTTCCTGACCCTATAGGGGAGGGGAAAGGTTATCTCCCCCTCCCCCACACACAGTGACATAAAACCTTCCATTGCTTTCCACGCCTCGCAGTCCCCCCCCCTTCAAAAAATTTCTTCCCCTCTTTTTTCCCTTTCATGGATGGAGGGTGAAGCCACCACAGCTGCCTAATTGTGATTAAATCAGAAAGGTTAGCAGGTGTCAATTTCATGTACACCATGCATGAGCATGATGTCATATCCAGACTTGCATGTCTCCATGTCCAGTCATCTCTTACCTGATTGCCAGCTGCCAGGTGTGTATGCAGGTGTGGCGTCCAGCCAATGCAATGCAGGCATATGGTGCAATAGAATACACGGCAGACCTGGAAAAATAGCAAGCTATCACAATATGAGAAACTCAAACTTGGCCGAAGAATGTTCAAAAGCAAAGTTGCAGGGAACTGAATCAATAGGACTCACACACCAATTCTACATGTATCACAATCCAAAAAAATTATCAACCCTTTAAAAAAATGACCAAACTGAAAAATCAAATAAGACTTGAAAATCATGAACTAAAGTTTAACCAAAAAAAGAACCGGGGGGGGGGGCTGTGGAATAACAGATCGGCCAAAACTGTATACCTCTCCGCTGCCGTGCTCAATGTACTATACTGGCATGTAGGCAGGCCGGCACATACAGTGTGTGCGGTTTTGAACTTCAAATGACCATCATAACAAAACAATATGTTGGATTGAGTGCACCTGATTTTTAAAAAATGAAGCATGGGACGGCCAAGTCACGGCGCCAGCCGTGACAAGTCAAATGGTCCAAAATAACCCGGCTTTTTAAGCATTCAGCAGCGCAGTGTGTCAAACAGAACTTACAAGAATACATGTACACTCAGACTTCCATCACTGACTCTAGCAGACAGGACTCAAGCAGCAAACCACACTCCAGTTACATGTAGAACAATACATGATATGTAAGTTGACTTGTCTCTGCTGATCTGCTTCACTGAGTATCATGGCCACACTACGCGGTACGTGTACATGTGGCCAAATTAAATGCAAGGAAGGGGAACTCTAAACTACAGTCATTTGCAAAAGTTTAAGACCACCTGGAATTTTATTGGTTCTGTCACTGGGCCTGCATTACATTGTCTCATTGAATGATGCATAATATCACTGTGAATGAAATTTTTTGCAAAGGCAGGTCTTGTATGATATTTTGTCTGTAAGGCAGCATGGGTAAAAAAAAAATTCGCAAAAAAGTCTAAGTAATCAGAAAAAAGGAGGGCACACTAAATAGACTGTTAATATTTCAAATAATGGAAATGTAGTCAAATAGCTGTTTTAATGAAGCTAACACACTGAAAATATACATAAGTTGGCATGATTGATTGGTTTAAGTTTGGTTTTTCTTCAGGTTGATGCACTTTGTACGAGTGGTCCCAAACCTTTGCAATGACTGCACTGGTATACTACATACTTTTATAGGCATGAAAGCCTAAGGGGAACTACTCTTTGTTACAAATAGATTCATTGAAACACATGATAGATGCTAGTTGAACGCACCTAATGTGGTGTGCAGTTATTAACGTTCTCAGAGATCACCACAACTGCTGGTGTCTAGAGTTGTACATGTTCACTGCCACTGAAGATCTTGAGAAAATCACAGTTGTAACAAAATCTGGTATCGAGATGACAAATAATTCAACAACAGGCACGATGGTCAGGAATTCACCATTTGGGCAAATTGAACAAGATAAACTACTAAGTGACTTAATCAAAAAGGCAATTGAGAAATACCTGTATGTGGTTGATACCGTTCGTGGCCGGGGAGCTTTATCCCAATGTTTAAGCCTTCCTCCACCTGTTTCTCGTTAAGGAGTATAGGGCCAAGTATATGGAGGTATAGTCCACTAGCCTGGCCCTAATGAAGTTGAGTCTCTTAATTGTGCCACTCTTCGACGTTTCCTTGACTTTCCTCATGCATCACTGCCAAACCTCTTTGCTGAAAAACTTTGAATTCATTCAGTTACAGTCAATAACGATATTGTAACCTTTAAAATACATGCTACTGATTACCTCTGTGAACAATTTTGGTGTCATGAAATTTAAAAACCCGAAATTAAAAAATGAAAAAATTCAAAAATCCACAAATTGGCACAAATTCAGCTGACTGTTCCCTGTTTGTGGCACACGAGAACAAAATCTCTGAAAATCCCACACAAGAACATGAAGAAGTTCTTCAAAGTTAATAAATTCTAGTATTACCCCTAAATATACATACACACATATAAATATACATAAAGTAGGCGTAACGTTAGTATTTACTTTCTTCACTGTGGGTACATTTTCAAAGCATTCATTTTGCACTTAAAAAAAAAAATGGAAATCAGGTCAATAGACCTACATACAGTACATGATTGATGTAATTGCAAAGGTTTTGGATCTCAGTACAGTACACAGTGACAGTAGCAAGTGTGTGAACTCAACATTTTTGTCGTGTATGACGCAGGCCTACGTAAGCCTACATGATCATGGATGAAGGCCTATTGAAAGGTAGACTGTTAAACAGGGCCGAGGTATACTCCTCCATCATATACTGGGCCCTGTTCCAATTCATAGGGATTTTTTTCGAAAAACTTTATCCGAGATATCCGGGGGATAACTAAACATCCGCTTGATTTTATGAGCTGAAATTGCACCGGTGTGTTCACTACTTACGGGGCAAACTATCCCCAAGGTTGCTAATTGCAGAAAACTCGCCTTTTCCTCGTTTAGAGAAAAAAAATGTTGCCTTTTTCTTGCCATTTTCCCACTCTGGACGAATTTTGTCCCACTTGCACAAAACTGACGCCTGTTTCGTCACTTTCATGTCACGTCCGAGTGCGAGCCGCAAGCTGTGTGACTGGACAGGGAACCAGCCAAGGGCATTACGTATTAGCTGCACATGTCAGTAGAGGATTTTATGTGCAAATATAATGTACATGCAATGTTAGAATTCTGGAAATACTTATATGCCAACGTTTGACAGTTTAGCAAGAAAGACTGGGATTTTGCCTTCTCATCTGAGGTAACCAATGATGCATCCAAGTGCCTGGCCTTCCCACATTAAAAGGCCAGGCATCTCACGCATATGTCAGTTAATTTACATGAACAGTACATGCAGTTTTAGAATTCTGGAAATGAAATATGTGTACTTTATTACAGGTATGCTAAAGTGTGTCAAAACTTCCTTCCAGAGTTGACGAGACTGAGTTGACTTGGGACCAAGTTGACCTGAGACGGAGTTGACTCGGAGTTAGTTGATTCCAGACCAAGTTGGGGACTTCACACTGATGAGTATAGTGTGTTTACATTGCCATGTTTTGCCAGACCATATCCCGAATCTTCAAAAAGGTTATTCTTACAGTCCAAGTTGCTCAGACTATTAACTGATCTACACCATCCTGATGCAGTCGTGTCAAATATCATTTCAAAAATTCAATATGCACAGCATGCCAAAGTGAAGTTGGGCGAGCACTCAGAAAATTTTATTTTTGACCTTGTCAGGCTTTTATCATATGGGGTGGCCTAGTGTTACAGCTGCACGTGAGCACATCATCACATTCAATGACTTGCTTGGGAGGGATAAACAATTTGCAAGATGAGTGCAAAATCTCAAAGTGGGCATTATGAGCCTACTAAAGCTACTGAACCAATCAATATTCCCTCTGCCCAAACAGAACCGACTGGAGCAATCATTCTCGATGAGAGTTTGTTGGACTTCTTTAAAGGCGTCATAAACCCAGTTGGCGTATTTCAAAAACTGCCCCTTCTCCCCAAAAGAAGCTGACATCAACAATACATGTTCAGTGAGAGTACATTGTATATTCTGCACTGATTTTATCAATTCAAATAAATCAAGCCACACAAGAAGCCGACATCAACCATACATGTTCGATCAGAGCATTTTCACTAATTTGATTATAAATTCAAATTAATCAAGCCACACAAGAAAACAGACTTAGATGCGTAAATTTAAAATGGACAAAGACGTTGACTGGCATGACTGGAGAGGGACATCTGTGGATTATCTCTGTTCGGGGGGGGGCTGTAGTCAGATGCATTTTATCTCCTGCTTCTTGAAAACGTCGGGGATTTTCAACGAATTAAGTCCGACTGGTAAAAGGAACGGTATACATGCGTTCAATATATGTGAGCATCAAAACCCTATTATGCTCTGCATAATTATTCTCTGCTGACTGGGCCGGGCCTGGGGAGTAGTTGACTTGGGTACGAGCCAACTTGCATGGGTACGAGTTACATGTAACTCAGCTAAGTTGACCCATTTCGGTTGGTGGTTGATTTCTCCATGGTTGATCCTAGTCCTGCTCCTGGGATTAGTCTCAACGTGGTCTTTTCCTTTCTCCATGGTCTCAAGGACTAGGCCTGTGAATTTTACTCCTGTAATTTGTGGAATAATAAAAGCAAAATACATTGTACTTACTCCATATCACCATAGAGCTATGATATCACGTAGGTGTGCCAGCGATTCCTCACACAAAGTCGTGACCACCGTGCGCTCAGTACCACCAGCACGTGTGCCAACGCACCCACGTGTTGTTTGCAGTGAGCGTGTGACGTCTGTCCGCAGTCGATTCGCCATATCCATGTTCTGTACATGTAAATGGTTTTCGATGCAGCGTGAGTTTTGCGTAGTGACGTCATGCACGGGGTGCGTGGCTTATAACCACACCCACGTTCGCACTGTACTGCAGAGCTACATGGCCGTTTTCCAACGTCGTCTCCGTCGACTCAGGCTTCGTGTAGGAAACCAATCCTTGATTGTGGGCCTGAAGCATTTTACTTAAATTGATGTAGGGCCTACTGTAATGTTGGGCTCTTTTGCATCTTACTTGATGTTTTGTGGCACTATCAGACTTCCTATTGCTCTTACAACCTCAAAGTCAGGAAGTAAAAAACATTTGAAGCCTCCGACGGAGCCCCCGTCGAGTATTGGAAACCGGCTTATGCACATAGGCGGGGTCGTTTGAATGGGGAACGGACGTGAAGGGCAAAATCAGTCTTCACCATGCATATAGGCTTGCAGGACATAAAACCGTGTCATTTCAAAGGTTTTCAACGTCTCGCTCAGGTCTGCTCAAATCTAAATAAATTGACCAAATGGCAAAAACTTTAGCATCACTACAACAGGTGAAAATAGACAAAGAAAATACACAATTCAACTTGGTACACATGATGCCAAATAAAGTTCAGAGAATTTGTCATCGGTTTGGTATCGCTCCGAATGATAACTCAACAGGTCAGGTAGAAAATACATAATTTTAAGACGTTTAGTCTGTCGATGAATAAATGACACAGCTTTAATGATTTCCCGCTCAAAATATCATTCAAAGACTTTGCAGGATTGCAATTTCTTCCGACTACCTCAGAAGACTCTTAATTTAGACTGGCAATAAATACACAAGTAAATGCACTAACCAGTAAGTTAAAGAATGACAAAAGTAATATTCGGACTCATCTTAAACAGAGAGCCAACGCTTGAGCAAAGGAAAATATGAAGAAAGAGGACCTCGGAATCCTCCACAACACTACTGGATTCAGCAAGCAGTGGAATTGTAGTTTGCTGACAAAAATTCTCGCGTGTGGTCAGTGGCAGAAGCAGGAATACTAGCTTGGCCACTGCCAACTCTTGGGGCAAACCAGCTGCCACATCATGGGTCAGTCACATGATCAATTCAACTACCATTGGCTAGATTTAAAATTATTACACAGTATTACACCTGATTGGTCGTTTAGTGGCCAGGCAGGCAAGGCACTTAATTAACATGGACTGCTGGTTTCACAGCTCTGGTCAAGTGTAAACACAAGCAGCGACTTGGTGTACCTGCATCCTACTTACAATCTGGATGACCATTGTTAGGGCACACCTGTCACTAGCTAGAGGAAGAGAATACAAGTGGTATTCTCCACTTTTCTTTGAAAGAGGATAAACAAAGGAGCAAGAAGAGGAAATCAACATTTCCTGTAGAGTAAGCAGGAAAGGATCAGAGAAATAACTAAAGCAAAGCTCAAAGAAGAATGGAATATAATGAAAAAAGTACTAAAAGAGGGAAACTTGCAAATGGAAGCATAGTCATAAATTCTAGGGGTTATAACCCAAGACCTAATTTGGGTCGGGGTTATTCCTTAATACAAGAGATACGTGTAAATGTGCCCTTGCTTTACTGTTTTGTCGTAAAAGGGGGAATATAAGGACATTGTATCAATCCACTTCGCAAAAAGAAGTCCTGGGATTAAGCTCATAATTTCAATATAATTCTCTGTTATACATACATGTAATAATTACTCATGAGCATTGAATACATGTACATTTGCATGTTTACAATTTTACAAGAAGAAACTGACAGATGCAAATTGATTTGATGGACACAGAAATCGTTATTTTGACTTTAAATTATTACAATGTCGAACACAATGAGAAAGGCTCGTAAAAGGAATTTCCACTTTGCTGTCGTTTCTCCTTAAAGTTATGCCAGTGCTCAGGTGTAGAATTGTGCAATAGAAACCTGTTTTATGGCTATTTCTATCCTCAAAGTTCCCCGAATTTTCGATATTCTGTCTAAAACCACGCCCAGTCATATTTTTCATCATCCTTGGTTGGTGGAATTGGATCTACAAGTCTTCGACTCAAATTTCTGAGATGCCACCGGTCATCAAGGGAACGGTAGCCCATCCTCCGCATCATCCCTGCACACTGCCCCGCCTTCTGGATTTCCACAGCCGTCCAGGCAGGCAGAGTGAGTCGCCATTTCTGGTATGCATAGACGGAGTTTCTAGTGGTAGAATAAATCCCCGGCTTGTAAGTCACCGTGTTGGATTCGATCCACTTCGTCACCGACTCCGGAACCTGGCCGCTGCGACCGAGGAATTGGTAGATTCTGGCGGCGGCGCCTCTCGGGTCCTGGGCCACATCCTCGTACCTCAGAAACATGTAGCGCTGCTTCAATGAGGGTCGACGCGTTCCCAGTTCCAAATTGGCCAAGTTGTACTTGCAGTAAGTGCTCAGCGTGTACTTATCATCGGTGGACAGCCGCCTCAGGTTTGTGTCTCTCATGGCTCCGACTCGTGATTTCATCATAGCGCGTGGGTCCCTCACCAGGTGTATTACTTTCAGATTCGTCTCCGTCTTATCCTCGAGCATGGGCAGCAACAGATTGATATCCGGAACTCGTATGGACTTAACCACGATGAAGTCGCTCTTCTTGCATATGCTTGTGGCCATACCTTGCGTGATAGAGCACTGCGCCCTCCGGGCTTCGGTTCGTCGGCCCGAGAGAGTGCGAGTGCAGGAACTGTAAAAACGCGGCGCGATCTTGTGCAGGCTCTGCAATGAGTGTCTGGATAGCCACTTGATGTAAAAACCGAGGCCTTCGAAGTCGCACCGGAACAGCTTCTGCAGCATTTTCAAATGGACGTTTTCCTGGACCCCTGGCCCAAGCTTGTATCTTTCGAACGTCTCAGTCACGCTGAGTCCCGGCTCGAAAAGGTAAAAGGCATCCTGGTTGTTGCCGAGAAATTCGCCCACGAACGAGGAACCTGTTCGCATGCTGGCCAGTATGATCACGCGCACCTTGCTATCGGGGGTAGATAGCACAGCGCTGCCGCGCGCATGGGCTTTTCCATCAGGCGACGATCCCGAATCGTGTTCAGTACTTGTTTCGCTCACGTTCATCACGCCCATGTCTCTGAGAAGAGCGTCTATGCTCGGGTACAAGTCTTGTAAGCTCTCCGAACGATCTTGACCGGCTTGAAGTTCAAGTACGTGTATTCCCAACGGTTGGCTTGCACCGTCTCCAGTTATATTAGGCCTACCCCACGAAGGTTGGCCTTGTTTATGAACGACCTCACCTGCACTGTTGCCTCTAGCGTTCGTGTCCTCATACTTTTGCAGTTCCTCTCCTGCTCTAGTACCTGCACTCGATCGGCCGTTCCTCCAAAGCCCCGTTATCTTGGGTAGCATTTCCACACGCGTCCCCACATAAATCAGGGAAATCCACACCGCAGAAGCCGAGATCATTCCAAAAAGAAGAATGCGCCGGTTGGATGCCGTTGTCTTAGTATGTGGAAGCATCATCCTGTGAATTGTGAGCGAGCTCAACTCCCCGTACTGCGACACACCATCCGTCGTACATGTACTGCAAGTACATATATACCGTGTCAAAGGACACTTAACACGGTATAAACCTACTTGCATCAAGTGGTGAGGTAAGATTTTTCTCCCACTTCCTATAAAACACACACCCCTGTCACTCTTACTGTTATCGTGGAGTGTTTTTAACTCCGTGCGTGGCTGTCAAAACTGGTGGTCACAATAATTGCCGCAATCACACTCTGCTAATGTCTATTATGGACAGGCCAAGCAACGAGTTGTCTCAAGCACGATGCTAGAATAATTTGATGTAATCCTTACACAAAGGGACTTGCGTAACGGATGACTGAGCATACATTCAAAGACTCCCGTTGGCGTTATATATGGCCGAGCAATGCCAATGGAGGATAGATTTAACTCTTAAGCCGCAAAAGCCACTAGGTGCTAGGCTACCGGGCAAGGGAACTTCACAACCAACCTAACACCCGCAAGAGCTAGGGAGCTAGGCCCTTCTCTCAAGAAGACGGGGTTTTGTGAGCCAGGCACTCGTAAGACCGTTTGGCCTAGCTCTATAACAGTGATATAGGCCTGTGTTGATGATATAAAATTAATAATACATCTTAGAGCAATGAAAAGCTCGGATTATTTTGCCCCAAATCGTTGACGGCTTCCAAGATGTAAAAGAGTTGTATTTGAGTCATTTTTATGGCGTGTTTTGTCAATTTCGTCTACACCAGTTATCTGCTATGGTTTGAAAAACAATTCACAAATCCAGTGTGATAAACACCGATATGAATTCGGCCCTGGTGTCACGTCTAACACAGTTGCTTGATAAACATTCCAAGTACATGTATCCTAAACATTTGCCGTGGCCCAAGGAAACGACGCAAATATGTGCACAGTGACAAACAGATCTATTCACGGTAGGCCCTACCCACCTCAAGCAGAAACACCCGCTCAAAGGTTGAAAAGAGTCACGTTGGTGGTCTAAAATGTTCATTTTGCTGGTAGCGGCAAGACCGTAACGCGTGCATTTCATAGTCATCGTGGACTAGCGAAGTTCAGTTCCGACCATTTTCCGATCAAAGGAGCCCCGTTGCTAAGAAGATTGCGCCCCCTCTCTTGGTCCAGTTCGAGGCCTATAAATCGATTCAAGACAGCACATTTAACACAAGTTTAATGATTACTGAGTGGAAATACCAACTAACTCAGCGGAGATACGTCGTCAAATCAAACTCTAAAAATTCGCGGGGCTGCAGTCATCGTTGGTGCACATTTGATTTGTATAGAGCATTTGCACAATTCTGCTGTAGTGAGAACGCCATTTTGTGCGCGTCACGGTGGTTCAGTAGACCGTCGTTCACCTAGGAGTGCACCCTTGTAGATAATTCCCATAGACACCAATGATAAATCCTTTCATTTCAAAATTATTTTAAAAATATAACCCTCACAGGTGTCGAAGATGGACAGCAAAGTTATCTTCGACATGTCCTTTTGCATTTTCCTTTCCAAAGTTTAGTGGGTTGACTTGATTTTTTGCGATATTCTCACCCAAAGCAGACCACCCCTAAAATGAAGGAAATTTAACTGCCCGGAAAAGTAACCATTTTGAAAATACATCCCTCTGCAAAACGGCTAAATAATGCCATTTTCGGACAAGATTGCATCCCAATTACTCAGAATTGGAATTATCGAATTACGCTTATGTGCAATCAGATAACTCGGTGTACCAGGCTCCTTGTTGCAGCCTGCAACCGATGAGACAGCTTATAAACCTTGTACATGTATAAACCTACGGAGCTAATTCAGCATTACATAACATGGTAACAACGTTGTGTGCTTTTTGTGGCAACAAAATAAATTTAACATAAAAGAAACGAGGCAGACGGTCACTAGACAAAAATATAGACTGTAAAAAGAATTCCATAGATGCATTTCGATGTTAAAACGAAACAAGGACGAGACTTTAATTTGCTCAGAACTCTATAGAGAATTTTCAACAATGTTTAATGCTACAATTTATATTTATACTGTTAGAAAAATGATTACCTTATACCAAAAGGTCCCTTGCCTGATTGGTCTACAGTCTAGCCTGCTTATTTTTTAAGTAGGCGTAGGGCAAACTTAAGCATCCAAGTCAATTTGTCCTTTGACCATTCTCTACAATTTCATGCTCCATACAAGTTGTGTCAAGACATTCCGACAGCTTTCAATTCACGTAAAAAAAAAACAAAGAATTTAGCACAAGAGATTTGGCTGGGTCCCCATCACGCGAACGAGAGCACCAATGGGAGACGCTTGGAGGCGACAGACATATCAGTCTTTTTACCAGTTTTGAACATGCTGGCGTTGTTTTGAGCATGAGTGCACAGTTGAGGAAAGGACCGGTATGTCTGGTGCCACCAGCATCTCAAAGTCTCCCGTTGGGAACCCATGCACTGTCGACAGGAACATACTCCCTCCACGGGAGCCAGTTTAAACGACCCCCAGACTACCTTCAACGCACCTGCACCATACACTTTTTGAGGTATCCGGTGGAATAAATGGGTGTACATGTAATACAAAAACATGATAGCAAAAAGTGGAGACCACACAAATACGAACGTCCATCCATACACGTGTCGAAGCAGCCGCTCGGCTACGCAGAAGACAATAAATGTACCTAACATAGGCACATACTTTGTCACCGTTTTCAAGAGGCCCATAGGTTTAGAAGAAACACTGGTTTTTCAGATAATCGGCAGAAGTTTCTCCTGTTTTAAAACTACAAAATATACTACATTATCACGAAATAAGCTTATGCTGTAGAAAACCCTTCAAATGATTCGAGAGAAACGTTTGCCTAAGCCAAAATCAATTAGCAAAGGCATGTGTCCATTCGTGAAATCGAAAACCGACGTCATCCAACATTTTCGCCCTACTGTTCACCGTCTTTTTCCATAGGGAAGTGGCACGCATGTTTATGTGTGCACCGCTTTGAATGTAACAAAGATGTTTGTCTCTTGGTGAACATGAGATGCTCAGTTGACTTACTTTTCGACCTTTCCAGTCACTAGGTTTTGTACAGGTACGCGGGGCAGTCAGTTTTGTCTCTCTTAACCTTCGAGGTTTTGGCCCCCGACAACATCAATGCCATGTTGACATGAATGATGTTTTGCTCAAGGAAACATGTCAAAACAGTCCGCTATGTCTTAGAACAAAAAATTACAAAAAATTGGGGGGGGATGCCATTTTCGCCATGAGTGGCTCTTCCTGAAAACGGTGACGAACTGTACAGATAAAAGTGCTATACAAGAAAGCTATGGAGTACACTCAGCTTGTACATTTTGTAAACCCGAAAAATTTTTGGTCGGTGCTGTTTAGGTTTCGTTAAAAAAAAAATGCACACTCCATCAAACGCATCAACAACACAACAGATTTAATATAATGTACATATTTTAAAAATCCTTTCAGTTTTGCATTAGTGGCATTTCGCCCCCAAAGCTGTGAAAAGACTGCAATTTTCAAATAGGAAAAATTGGCTTTGGAGTACTGCAAAAAAATTAGTTATGAAACAATGAAACAAATGAAATAATTCTTTTGAATCGATTTGCCTGTGTACGCTCATCTTTCTGTGGCATATTATTTCATACCAGTGAGTTGAAGTGTAATCAAACATAAACTCCACAATATAACAAATAGCCGATATAAGCATATCTAGGTAGCTACTCAATATATCTATGTAGATCATTGATAATTCAGAAAATATCGCCAACACAGATTGGACAAAATGGTGGTCAGTTGAAAACATCAAGATTGAATGATACAAACTGGAGGAGAGGTAGCTTACATTGCTACGCTGTGGACGAAGTCACCTTTTTTTGTTCCTGTGAAAATGATACAGCCGCGTCAGAGGTCACGGTGTCCGCATTCTAGTTGAGAGTTTGACGGAGACACTCTGGATGAGTGGTTGAATCGGGCTTGTCCAACTCTGGCGTGGCGTGCGTGGGTGCACACGCGTGTGAATGTAAAGTGGACTCAGGCAGACGAAAAAATGCACACCCCTGAACTCAGACTTTTGTGAGTGTAACCACAAATAAACTGGCTGGAGGATTACGGTAACACACACACCTACGGCAAGTAGCCGCAAGCCGCGATTTTTGGGATAAAGCCGAGAACCACGGTTCAATAGTCAGCAAGTGTATCAACTCTAATCCATCCAAACTCAATGGCTAGCAACTGGGTACGTCAGAAAACTGGATACATCTGATGAAAATTTCCTCGGAAAATGCACGGTAGAAATGTTAACATCATCGTAACGTTTCAAAACCGAAAATGCCATAGCTTACTTGCAGACCCCCCCGCAAAAGACAGCAGCATGACACTCGTGAGACCTAAAAAAAGCGCCATGTTTAACTCTCTTGCCAAGCAAGGACACCCATCTCCAATTCCAAAAGGACCTTTCACAAAATGCACACAATAAAATCTGAAGTATCTCGGAATTTGAAACAGGTAGGGGACAAGGTTGGTGTTGCTAAAAACCTTGCTAAAAAACGGCGTCGATTATTTCTCCTCTTTGATGATCGGTTTGGCCTCCTTTTCCTTCGGCGGTTCCTCCTCTTCTTTCTTGGCCTCCATTTTGGCCTTCGCCTCCTTGTCGCCGTCGGCCTTCTTCTCTGTCAAGGCCTCCTCTAGCTTGGCCGTCGCCTGGCCCAGCGATTTCTTGGAGGCCAGGATGGCCTCCCGGTAGGTCTGGGCCTGCCGCTCGGCTGCCTTGAGCTGCTTCTCTGTTGTGTAGAGCCGCTTGCGGATGTCGTCCAGGTTGGCCACCATCCCCCGGGCGTTGGCCTCTGAGGAGGTGGCATTGGAGCGGAGATTATCTGTGAGAAAATCGGACGCCGGGACAAGACAAAGACAGTTGTTTGAGATTTATTTTCTTACGAATATCATCAAAACCACGACCTAACCCTAAGGCCAGCATTTCTTTCATTTATTGGATTATGAACACAGCATTACATTTTGCAGGGTCGGACAGAAGAAAAATTGTTTTAATGAAACTCTGAAGTCACACTTTCCCTACATTTAACTTATCTAGGGTCAGAGGAGACAAAAATTGAATTAAAGGCATTATTTGTTCAAAACACTAAAACCTGTTAGGAATAAAATAATGGCAGTTTTATCTTTTTTTTTTCTAAAACTGATTTACTGAGAGTCAACGGGTTATTAATCCAACTAATAAAAAAATGTTGGCCTATGAGAGCAGGGCTTTTTTGAACCGTCTCACAGCCGGAGGAGGTAGACTCCACCCCCCCCCCATGAATTCGGCAGTCAAATGGCAATTCATTTTGAAACTTAATATTCATGTGAAGACACTTCTATTAAGCACAGCTGTGATGTGTCAGTTTAGTCATTTATGGCAGACCAGGCTCAGGAAAAAAACCCTGAGGGTTGAAAAGCATGAGGTTGAGCTAAGAAATATCACCCACTGTGCAAGTGCCTATTGTGAATCAGTATCCATGGCAGTTAGCTGGATGTGTAACGTTGGTGGCTATATCATGCCTCCTTGGAAAGTCAAAGTTTCGAGCCAAAAGCACCCCCTCGCTGGTTGGAAAGAGCTATGTTGGTGGGGAGGGTTCATGTTGTTGGTAGCATTTCATAGCTGATTGCGAACCAGCCAAGCGCAGTTCCTACCATGGGATCCACCACTGCTTGGAAAATTGCGGCCTATCTTAGTCGAGCTCGGGGCTCATACTGTCCGGCAGTGGTTAAAGACACGCATGGACTTCTCACCAACGATAAACTCCATCTCCTCAATCTTGCGCTCGGCCGTCAGGCGATCCTGGTTGCTCTTCTCTACCTTCTGCAGGAGGTTACGGACGTCGATGATGCTGCCCTGGAAGGTGATCAGACCCTTCTCTGTCTCGGCCTCTTCTGACTTGGCCTTTGAGGATGCCGAAGCATCCCCCTTCAGAAGCTCGTAGTTACCTGTCAGTTGATTAGAGAGATGTTAGAGTCAAATACTGTCGAACACAGACAAAGAGAGAACTGTTAACCACTTCGCGGCAGGACCATTTATCCATGTTGATTCTGCTTGGACGGGTAATTATTTATTTTTTTCTGTTTTCAAAATTCTTAAAAATTCCTAACTTCATTTATTGGATGTTTACACCCACACAAATGACCGTCTGGTGGCTACTCTAATCTGAAAGACAACATCTATTGACGCCCGAGTACTTCAGCCAGGCCTGCCGCCTGGTGAAATGAGCCCAGATTGTGCGGTGTTATGTAATTTTCTTTTGTTCTTGAAACAGTGCGCTGCTGACGTCTTTCCAATAGGGGCCAGATTAACGTGCAGCAGTATTGTTTCGCTCATCACTCGAACACTGGAGTTCTTTTGTCCCCGGTGGAAATCCGCTCGCGCTGAATGCTACAAACAGTAGTATAATCTTTCCAAAAAATGATGGATTTCCTCCGCTATTGACAACTGAAAAAATGTTGGCAATTCCCAGCAGCTCGGTCTTTTGTCCCGAGTACGGTTACAAGGCCCAGTTCCTTTCGTCGAATTTCGGGCACCCCGGCTATGCGTATAAAGCCAACGTCTCCGAAACCTGGCTCCCCGGCAGCAAGTGGTCAATACAAGGTCACGTCTATAACGGGGACAAACTTTGGTCCCACCACTTTGGTTTTTTCTGTAACTGATAACACCAGGTAACTGCTACAATAAGGTGATTTGTGAAGTCCCCAGGACCTTGTTATCGCAGTGTTCCGCTGTGCCTAAATAATTCTTCCTTTTTTCGCATGCCAACCACTGTCCGCTTCACAGTGGGAGAGAAACAACGAAGTGTAAACCCGAGGATAACCCAGTGGCTTGAATGGGGGAAATACCCGAGGGGGTACCCAGAGGTGAAGATGTTTCATTTCTTAAGGGAGGCGCTGGTGGCAAATCAACTGCGGCTCGTGCAGAAAGTGTGTACATTTCAAAATTGAGGGGGGGCCCAAAATAAAGGACATCTAGAGGAGGGGACACGAATTCCCAAGGGGGGAGGGGGGCATTCCCCACCCCCAATAGTTAAACCACTATGATCACTGTAATAGAGGGATCCCAATACGACGCTTTTAGCGTCAATCTGCGCACTTCCGCGTTTGAAAACAAGGCTGTATGGGTCACCTTCAATTCTTAATATGATCAGACGATTGAAAGTAAGGAGTCAAGACACAAAATACATAAAGGTATGTTAAATTCAGACTTTTCGGGCTGAAAATTTTTGTGGAAGAGTCTTTAAGGATGACTCGACACGTAAAATCGAAAGAAAATATGATAACAATTGACCGCGAACTAACGTACCTGCGATGGTCATGTATCTTGTGCAGTGGGCGTGGTTTAAACCGAAGTGGCGTCACACTTACGAACCGGATACTCCATGTACATGTACTGTGTGGACTGACTCCGCGGGCGCGCGCGACGAAGTTCAACACAGAGAGCCTCCGTTTCGATGCAGATATGCGCAGACGGCGCTAATGTGAAATCCCTCTGTAAGTTTCTTCTGCAAGATCAGCACATCTATCCTGTATCACTGCACTAGACGGCAACGACGCGCCCTGGCGTTGGTCTGTTGCCCAAATCTGCTTGACTTCAAAGTTTTCCCCTTACAGCCACCATCTCTCTCAGAGGCTGCTGGGCAATTCTTCATGTAACAAGTAACCTTTGTGACTGCAAGAACTCTGTCCCCATAATATAGCCCATTTCTGTGTACTTGGACAAGCATCGGAATCCAACACAGAGCAGACCCCTGTACTGATGACGCCAACGCCTGCATTCCTATGGTGCTCAGTGGACCATGGGCCCCCACTGGCTCCACAGGAAAGTGAACATGTAAACACAGTGTTGATGCCTTCAATACAGGGGTCTGTTCGATGAACAACATGGAAGTGGCAACCCTCAAATCTTAGCGCAACTGGGCGTTGGATCTTCCGATTTGAACTATTGAGAGTCGACTCCTAAGCTTCCAAGAACTTTCAAAATCCATCAGCATGTTTTGGAACTTTTGCAAGATGAGGCATTACCCCCTACTACTATTTCTTTCAAGCACGGGGCTTTACTGCCCCTGGTAAGTTGTAACACACAGAAAGTGCTGTGTGGATTATAGCAGAGTGGTGATTTGTGCCAAATCCCAGAGGGCTCCGATGGCTGATTGAGTACGGGCGAGTTCGTATTGGCATTACCTTTGGCTAACTCTGCGTCTGTCGCCATGCCGTTGACCTGCTGCTCAGTCTTGCCTCCCTCGCTGTCCTCCTTGGACCGGTCGGTCAGTTTGCGGTAGCTGAAGATTTCCCTGGACATGGCGTCTCGGGAGACGACTTTCTGAACGATCTTTCGCACCTGGGTAACGATTCGGTGGGGATTTGAAGGAAAACATATTTTTCACTCGTTGTTCCGTGTGCCAGTCCAACTGGCAATGCGACAGATTTAGCAGGAAAATTTCTTTTCCTTCAAGTCTCAATCTCTCTTCATTCCCCTTTTCAAGTAGGAAATTTGACTTCCAAGTTGACATTCCAAGAGTGGTGCAATGACCAATGTTAGAATAGTTAGGAAAAAAACAAAAACAAAAAAGTGTTACCCTTTACGACAAAAAACTTGTCAAGTCTCACGACTGCTCCACCCTGAAACTGTTAGTCTCGAACAACGTCCACAGTCAAAAGAGAAACGAGGGAATCGTCTGATGGAAAGAGGAAGAATATTTCTTCCTCTGGGTTGTCTTGTTTTGAAGTTTTAGACAATATCTTTGTTTTTTTTTTCCCCCCCTACCTGTGATCGGGAGAGATGCAGGCCGATGCTGTGAATGATCTCCTCGACGTCTCGGTCCACCAGGTAGTTGGTGTGATTCTGGTCAAAGTAGACGCAGGACAGGAGCAGGGTGGGGTCCACCGTCTCCAGTTTGGCCCGTCGCGGCTTCTTCCGGCTGTCGCGCTTCCGGTCGTCTGGTCGCCGCCTGTCATCGGCTATGGGAGCAGGAGTCAGAAAGGCAATTGGTGAAGAATGGTTCACGTATTTTGTAGCTTTTGTTTTCGGGGGGAAGGGAAGGGTCCAAATGACTCGAGAATAACCTTCCTCCAAGTTCGCCTTTTTCCTTTTTGGAGTCAACATCCCAGATAGAGGGCAGTGTGCAAAATGTTTTTCAGAAAACGAAAAATTTGACTATTCCCACCTGTACAACTTCCAAAAATTTAAAAATCTGAAAGGTTCCAATCAAATTGTAACAGCAGACAGGCATGCAATGCCTTCCACAGCTTAAGAAAAGATTTACAGCCAACAGAGGACTTTAATTCGGAATGTTTTTTACTTTTTAGTAGCCTTTTCTTCCTGAGGGGTCTACATGACTGCAGAACAACAACTGTCAAACCCGAACCTCTGCTCTTCTGACGTAATTTTCTACCAGTCAGCCACACATCCATGTACCAGTGTCCTCTATCAGCAGGCCTAAGTAAACGTGCCCCCCCCAAGCTTATCTTCATAAACTGCCTAAAAGTCCTCTTTTCCACAAAACGAGGCAAAAAACAGTGGCCCAACAAGGGTGACATTTTTCCCAAGTCACACCTGACCACAGGGTAATACATGTGTAAGGTGCGAGATACGCACTGTCATCATCATCATCCGCGTCGCTTCTTCCATCTTCATCATCGTCGTCTCCCGCATCGTCGTCATCCTCCATCCTCTCATCATCCTGTTTCAAAATCATTTTAAAAAAAAAAACCAATTCACAAAATCACTTCCAAATTTCTAAGGGGGGATGCAAAAGTGACTTGCCTAACCAGATTTTACAGAGCTGATTTTCCAAAGATTGGGTACCCGCTGAACCATATCTATTTACTTTACAAAGAAAACAAATCCCTTCTATTTCCCTTCACACTGCCCTGTCTCAAACTGATGTAGAGCCTTGTCTAGACCCCATATTACAATGCGGCACGTTATGGGTTCAGACAGCAAGAACTGTCTTCTTAGAGCTGCGCATCCCTTTCAAAAATAGAGTGTCGAGTAAGTGAAGATTTTGGACAAAAAACCGTAAAGAATAACCGGGAAAGACATGAACAGGTCGTTTCATCATTCAATGTTAAGACTGACTTTGGAAACCAAAAACCCTGCACGATGTGTGCCATGTGTAAAGACAGCTTTTAAGGTCTCAATCGTTCACCTTGTCTACATCTCTGTCTTTTCTGTCGTCGCGATCCTTCTCTCCTTTCTCGTCGGACGTCTTCCGTTTCTTGGCCTTGGGCTCGTCCTTGTCCTTTCTGTCCTTATCCTAAGAAAGACAGAGAGGGAGAGAAATAGATTCGTTCGGTTCTGCAAGCAAATTGGAGTGAGCATTTGGAGCAGATCCGCACTAACTGCACTTTCGTTTCGGTGCAAGGTCATCACGTGGGCACCGGGCGACTGGTCCATAAAAGTGGTTGGCCCAACCTCTTGAACAGGTCACATGGCTCGATGACACGGAATAGTTTCCACGCTGGAATATAACAGAGTATTGAGGGCGCTACCTGCTGCGTCTTCAATCGTTCTTTTCTGTCTGGAATGTAGTAATGAGTAGTTCACCGGTTGGTTCACTTGCGTCGGCCACTGCGCAAATTCCCATCACACTAAATGTCGTAACTGATCTTTGCACCGAGTGTTCACTGGGAAATCTTCTGGGGCCACTGGCCAACAACAGTTAATTAAGAGAACTTTTCACCTCTCATTACCTTGTCTTTCCTCTCTGGTGCTCGATAGAGCGCCTTGTAGATGTTGAAAGCAAAGTCTCTTTGAAGCATTTCATTAAACAGTTCGGCGAACAGCGACACCTGAAACGAAATGAGAAATCTGTCTTGATCACAAAGGCCAGCGGGGGTCAGCTCTGTGGGGGGTTACAAGGTGTTTTAGGTTTTGGGTGGGGGGGGGGGTGGACGAAGAGTCGTGTCGAGGCCGACCAACCTCGAAGGAGTGTTCCTTGTTGTCCTCGATCCGGTAGTCCAGCAGCACGCTCAGGCAGACCACGCTGCAGTCAAAGCGGCCACTCTTGGCGGTGGGCGACGGGTGGACCACGATGGCGGGGCCGTCCGGCAGGGTGGTCTTGCGCTCCAGGTCCCGCCGCAGCTTCTCGTCGCTTAGCTTTCGCTTGTCCTGTGGAAAAATAATTGCGAGGCAAACAAAATGAGAAAAGAACGACAGGTTGAAATCGGAGGCCAATTTTGTACAGCTACTGAGCATTGGTCTTGCGCCGTGCACATGGGCACTTGACTGCCGAGGTCAACAAACTGCTCTCATTTTGCCTACAACTTGTGTGGGCGGCCAAACTTAGCGGAAATATCGCTGTTCGGTAGGTTTTCGTTTTTACCTCCAATTCATTAAAAGTAGACACATGTCCCATTAATATTTAACAGGGTTGCATTTTCATTTCGTATTCAATAGTACATGCGTTTTTATCTGGTGCTCTGATAGCTGCGTGGGATTTTTAACCACTTTGTGAACTATCATTCTAACTTTATACAGCTAGCTAGCCAGTTTTAGCAGCTATTTGTAGAAAACATGACAGTGGCATCAGAAGAGCAGACTGCTATACCTGCTTCTCTGTTTTCGAACTGTGTACTTGTATAAAAAGTCACTTAAAAGGGAAAAACAAACTCACTGAACAGTTTGTTTTGCATTCTATTCAAGTTCCTTTATCCCAAGTTTTTTTGGGGGCTGTTTCTTTTGAAGTTGCGAGGGTGCCGTTTCTTTTGAAGTCGCGAGGGTGCCGTTTCTTTTGAAGTCGCGAGGGTGTCGTTTCTTTTGAAGTTGCGAGGGTGCTGTTTCTTTTGAAGTTGCAAGGCCACAATTTTCTCATTGAAAACAATGCTGAGGATTGCTCCCTGGGTTATTGCCACACACTTTCATAGACAACAATGAAACACCAAACTAAAGGATGTTTGGGCCTGCAAAATGTAAAACTTCAAGCATTTGTGTGCGCACAAATTGATGTCATGTTGAGGTTTCCTTCCTCGGGTGACATCACAGTTTGCTGGGGCTGAGTCAATTCGAATAATTCACTATTTGAATATTCGACCTTCAATTTGATCAAATATCGTACCGACCAGCAGATTATTGATGAACAAACCATACACAAAAATCAGTTGCAATGACGCACACAATTGAATCTACTCGAGTAATTTTTCACATTTAAAAAAAAAATTTCCTTCTTTTTCATGAATTTTGCATTTGAATATTCAAATTCAGAAATAATATTCAAATATTTGGCAATCGATCAAATATTCGGATATTCGGCACAGCCCTACAGTTTGCTCATGAATATGGAAATTTCATCGGCACAAAAACAAAAAGGAACCAAATACCCTGTAAAACAGCAACACAAAAATTGTGAGTAAGGTTACTGGAGACACAAGGGAACTTTTTCCAAGGGGTTGGATTTTTGTAAATGCACTGTATAACCCATTTACAAAAAAATTATGCTCAGCAATGACTTCCGCCTATCACTGCAGCAAGGCCAACACTGACCTCCTTCTGTTGGTCCGTCTCCATCTCGTCGTCCTCTTTGGCATCTCTCTCCTTGCCTGACGGCTCCTCCTTCTCGGTCCCCGAGGGGCCCTCCGAGCCCCCCTCGCCCCCTTCCTCCTCCTCCTTCTCCGCCTCTGTCTTGAGGGCCTTGGTGAGGCGGGCAATCAGCTGTGACTTCAGGCCCTTGGAGTTCAGGCCGCGGCACTCAAGCTCGTGCCGCAGGTCGTTCACCTGCGAGTGCGGAATGATGCAATCTCTTAAAAGCCAGCTCTTTTGGTGTTTGGAGAACTTTCTGGCCCTTTGAAGGGAGTCAACTCGTCATCGTTATCATGACTAGAAACACAAGGCGTATCTTATGACACATCACGAGAACCGCATCACAAATGTGGGTTTCACAAACCGACACATAGGTGTGAGCAGAACCTCCTAACGCTGAGAGGCCATTGAAAAGTTTTGGATTTCACAAACTGACGAGCTAGCTTGCATCTCTCAGAGAAAACACTTTAAAGGGTTTATGAATTTACTAGATCAATTCATGATTTGTGAGCTTTCACAATTTATCCACTGGTGGGCTGGAGCCCGGACACAACGCATCGGTGTTGGTATGTACCTTCATAGTTTTAGGGTCGAGCAGACGGTGATGTGTTGGGGTCATGTTAACCGAAGATTCCGATCCGTCTTCGTCCTCCTGAGAAGCAAGAACAAACACATGCAAACATCAGACATCGGGCCAAAGAAGAAAAGAGAAAAGGAGACCCAAAACATGCTTAAACTGAAACTGTACAGATGTGAAAATCTGCCACTTACATGTAATTCAATTACTGAAATTCCTAAGCAATCTGAGATAAACTTGAAGTAAATAAAACTACTGGGTGCTCGTTTGCCTTCCTTTTTGTGGAAAGGTTACTTTTAAACTTCTAAGCCATTTTAGGACATATATTGTAGGTAATTACCATTAGTCTGTGGTACAACTTCAAGTATATGTACTGGTCTATTTATAAACAAAATTATGAAAAAAAAAAGAAAAATGATGCAATTTCTAAAACTGCATCGTAATCGTTCTGGTGTTTTTCGTGGTTTGGTGGTCTTCGATTTTTCCAAGAGGCCACAGAAGGGTGAGCCTGTGTGTATCTGTGAAACGGATATAAGCGTCAGGGTTAAAGGTCACGTCCCAAGGGAATTATGGGAGAGTGTTCCTGAATCTAAACATCTCTGCTGAAATTTTTTTTTCTTTTTTCTCTCTTTGGCTGAATCATCAAGGGTCGGACAAAATAGACCCTGCCGCCTGGCTGGATTTTCAAAAGGCTAGTTATTGCACCTTTGTTCACACTATCGACAAGAAGAGAAAATACGGATCATTAACAAATGTTACCATTAAAGCCCCCCCTCCCAGGTGCTGGACGTCCAAAAAAGCGTGTCCCTTTGTTTCTCATAAAAAGCTCTGAAGTGATGCCCCTTGTACAGTACTCTCATCAAAAAGGTCGAAATATATTTTTAAGAATTAATTTATATTATTTTATTATTAAAAAAAAAAAAACGGAAGATTAAAAAAAGATGTCTGGTTGCGATGCTGAATATGCTCCAGTGAAAGTACCCTTGGAAAGCCATAAGCTTTTGTACTCACTGCCACTGGGGGGAAAAAAGCTGCCTTGGGAGATAAAAAGTGAAATGGTTGAACGGGTATGAGAGAACAGATTGAGGGGTGGGTTTTTTTTTTGAGATGCAATGAGTGTCATTACTGAGCGTTACTGGTGTTTTCGGTGACTGCTGCTAGATTGTCTGGACTGGTTTTTGGTGCATGCTGGGAGGAGCGGTCGAGATCGCTCACAGGAGCTTGCTTGTGTGTGAGTTGCTTTGTAGCAGCGCCGAGAAACTGCTGAGAAATTCTGCTCAACTTTTTCTCTTTAACGCAGTGAGTTGCTGTGACTGAAAATTACTTTGGCCTCACAAATGGCGAATCTAGGGATAAAAATCTGCACTTCTCTTTGGAAAATGAGTTGTAATAATGTAATATGCGAGTGTTGAGTGTCGACATGTGAGTGTTGAGTGTTGACATCTTGTGAGCTGATCTGAGTGTTCGAGTACTGTGTTTGCATGTGTGTGTGGGGAGGATGGTTTTTGGGGGGTTAAAAGTGAGTCTGCAGAAATACTAGTCTCAGTGCCTGTGTGTCGCCGGCCATGTCCCCTCCAGTGCTGGAGGATTTGCCTGCGGGCTGGCGCTCCTGCGTTGCTAGCCTCTCCTCCAGTCGCTTCTTGTAGCGGGCGCCTAGCCCCTCGTACTCCGCCCTGGTGGGTAAAAGATGCCATACATCCGGAACGAAAATAACCACAGTTTCAACACTGGCGGGCACTAGCTGGGACTTGGAGATCCGCTCCGGTCGGTGATAATGGAGCTCGAGAAAGCGGTACCTGGTGGGGGGTTCGAATGATAGTGCATTAACGTAACCCGTGCCAGCGGCATTCGGGTTTATTTGAAACCTTACAGAGGCAAAAAATATCAAATAAGCAGTACAAAAAAAGGCTAGAGGTGTTGTTAGAAAGTAGAAAGTGGTGCTTTTACCAAGCAGGTTTACAGAAAAACAATTTAGAATTTTAAATTTAGAGAGAAATGAGAATAGCTAGACTGAAATCAGCTAGATGTTACAGAACTACTTATGTGACAGGGCTTGAGGCAAGGTGGAAATTTTGTGAGTTTTGAAGAAAACCAATTAAAATCAAGAAGCTTCACTTAAAAACAAAAAACATGTAAGCTGAAGAAACTTCCAATATTTTTGAAATTCACTTGGAGGTCCACTGAAAGGTTTCAGTGTATTGGTGTATTGACAGATTTTCTAACGTCTTGTTCCTAGACTCCATGATGGTGTTTTCCTTTTTTCTCTTTTCTTTCTCCCAATTTTCATTCAGATTTTTCAAAGGGTTCAATCACAGGTGACAGTTCGCGTGAAGCATGTGAAGTCTTTGGTCAAAGGGACCACTTTTAAAATCTGTGCTTCAGTATTTCCAAAAAAATTTTGTTTAACTTTGACCAGGCAATTCTAAAAGCATCAAGTCTGACCTTTTCAGGTTAAGAAAGGTGCTCACTAAATGGGTACCAAAAAAAAAGACAGTGAAACCACAAACTGTTAGAAAAACACAAATCAAACCAGCAAGTTACAATGCACAGCATAAAATGTCGGGAAGGATTAACCAAAAACAAAAAACATCCTTGCCAATACCGTTCAATTTATCTCAAAAGATGGCTGACAATGTTTGGCATTATACAATCACCGGGTACATCGGCCGTTCATTATCGATGTGTTACATCAGCACGTTTTTTCCTATTGCTGGCAGTGTATGGCACACCACCACGTTTCCAACCCTGACACTATCAGCAAACTGAAGCAGATTTCATGAGAGGAACTTAAGAGCTGACCACTGCTCCAAAGCAAAAAAAAGGGCCCCCCCCGCATCAAAGCGGGGCTCAAACATGAGTGGACATTCCGGGTCATTTTCCGGCCACACATTCGCACCGATTTCAAGTTGCCAAACAACTGTACAAAACTATCAAAGCTAGTCTTGGTTTTGAATCTTCACACAATCTATCGCTGCGGATAGTTCGTGATTGGTTGAGCCTTGAGAACAAACCCACCTGAAATGTTCCAAGCAGGATGTCGCCCCCCCATCAACATCTCAGGCCTTTCCGTCCATCCTCCCTACCCAGCATTTGGCTTAGCGAGATTACTTTAGCGGCAGTGTCGATGTGACACAAAAAGCACCCACTGGACTGAATTAGAGGAGCAATATATTTTCCTAGCATTCTACCGGGGGACTTTAGCCTTCACCAGACACCGCCTGACTTCTCTCGACGCCAACCTCCGATGGAGAGTTCTTTGGGACGCCCTACCTTCACAACTCAGTAAAGCGCACCAGCCAGTCCGCAGGACACCTCACATCCACAGATCTCCCCTTTCCAAGTTCCACAAAATTCTGTCTTTTTCCAAACCCCACAACTATATTTCCCCTCTAAGTATTAACCGCTATCCTTATTAAAAACACTTACCTCTTCAAATGAATTATCACTCACACAAAGTCTACTCTCCGTATAGCTATTGTTATCACTACTAAACCTGAGATATTTAAAATTATTAAAGGGAAGGTGGAGAATTTTTTTGTAAATAATTCCCGGATGTCACATGACTGCCAATTTTTTCCCAAATTTTGTTATAGATGCATGCATGTGAGAGTAAGGTTAACGCACCAGTGTAGGCATTCGCTCAGGTCAATCCCCGTCAGCGCCTTGGTGGTACGGATGGCTGTCTTGATCAGCACGGTGTCATCATTGACCGGGTCGGCGCCGTCCAGCGAGGGGGACCAGGGCCCGCCGATGGCCATGGCCTCATTCTTGCCTTTCTGGCCCACCAGGAAGTTGATGAGGCGGGTGGGGTGCTGGAAGTTCTCCCGCACCTCGCTGAGGTCCTGGGGCCGAGAGCAGCACTGCTCGTAGAAGTCCTCTAGCGAGGAGGAGGCCATGAGCATCACCTGGGAAAGCACCCGAGAAAAATAGCATTACGGAGTGTCTCGAAAGTTAGGAATGTTTGTATTCAATGGACCGTTCCCACTGGAACTCTAATGTTCTAGTGGAACGTTAACATGTCCGCCAGAATGGCCCACTTTGTGTATAGACCGTGCTGAGGCAGCGGTTACAGTGGGAACACTGTTTCCCAGTGGAACAGCTGTCCCTTCCGGAATGCAAACACAGAATTCAAAATGGAGAGTTCTGAATTATGAGGCATTCCGTCAGTGCCATTTATAACACACACCTTGCCGTTTCTTTATCTTGGCAGGCTGAGAACATGGTCACATCGGGGTTCACTATTTAGGCTAGAGCATGAAATTTGCAACACATGCACCAAGGAGAATTCAGCATGTTTCCACATCCTCCAGTGTGAAAAACAGTACAAAAGAAGAGCTCTGCAGCTTCATAAGGATTAAGGAAAGCAGAGTTAGGTGACTGTCTCTCAAACCTAAAAGGGCTGCACTGTTTTTTCCAAAAGCTCTCACTCCTAAGGACGACGGATTTGAATCACTATGATCTTTATTGTCCCGTGTCCAATCTCGGCCAGCATGTAGACACAAGCAGCAGTACTTGAAACAGCAGTGCTCCATGCTAAGGGGACCATACACTCAACTGACTCCGTCAGAAACAAGAGCGGCACGGGCCTGGCGTCGGGGATACTGTGCCTTACCTTTGCGGAGTACTTGTAGTTGGCATCGGGCGGCTCCAGCACCGCGTCATTCTTCTCAAGGGGCTCCACGTCCTTGCTCATGACGTGGAAGGCGCAGCTGCTGCCGATGCCCAGGGGGCGGGAGAGGGGGAAGCCATCTTGCCAGGTGAAGGTGGAGCGGAAGAAGTCGCTGGGGATGTACATGTTGCTGTACCGTCTGCGCAGCTCAATCACATTGGACTGGTACCTGGTCAAAGAACATAAAAAAAAACAACACAAAGTCAATGAGGTGCTTCTGCCATCTTGGTCTAGTTTTTGTAATGCGCGACTGGGTGCATAGACTCCATCATGTGATGACCAGAATGAAACAATCACCTACCCAATATTTTGCATGTTAACTTCAATCTGTGAACGAGGAAATCTTCACTGGGAAAAAGGTGAGATTCGGGCATGGCTTCAGAGCAAAGATGAAGTTTCACTTCATAAATCCTGTTTATCTAAATCTAGTTTGTTAACTGTCCTCATGGGCATTTCAGTGCACCACCGAGAGTTTCCAACGCATTGGCCACTCACAATGCGCGAAATGTGTCGACTTTTTCCAAACGCGCACTGCCGGGCAACACGTTCGCATATGTCAACCCATTCACATGCGAATGGCGTACAGTGGCCACCGACACTAATGTTATCTTTTAAAACTTTCAAGAGTACGAAATAGAAAAATCCTCCAATGTATTCTCTCAGTATATGATCAACCAAGCACGGCAGGTAGGAAGCTACCTGAGCCACCTTGGAATTTGACGCATTTAAAGAATCTAGCGCAGTGTAAATCAATAGACACCGCTCCCAGTTTTACAGCGACATTATGTTCATGCCAAACCTCCAGCACAAACAGAAGCAATTTTTTTTTAATAAAATAGCCTTAAGAATCAGGGGATCAGGTGGCATTTCTTGAATGTGCATGAACTGGCCCGTGATCCCAGAGGTGAGATTGAACAATAACTGAAAAAAGGCAAAAAGAAGCTGAACTGTGAAAATCTCCTACACTTTTGTATACAGCTAGTGAGGGAAACAAGCTGATATCAAAAACAGAAAAAGCTGAAATCAGCTAAAAAGCTGAGAAATCTCACCCTTGGATCCATGCCTGGATCAAAGCATGACCACGTCAGATTAATTAGATGTGGCTCGTACCTGATTCCTATAAAGTTGTGGGTAATTTCAAGCCACATCCAAGTAATTACAACAAAGGCTGTGACTCAGACTTACACGTCCAGCGAGTGCTTGGCAATCTGCACCACATAGCGAGGGGCTGGGCGGCGGGTCCTCTTAGGCGACCGGCGTGGGGAGTAGGAGCGGTGGCGCACAGGCGGCGACTTCTCCCGCTCCTGACGCCGCCGATCGCGGTCGCGCTCCCGCTCCCGTTCTCGCTCCCGCTCGCGTTCCCGGTCGCGTTCCCGCTCCCTCTCGCGCTCCCGGTCGCGTTCCCGTTCCTGCTCCCGCTCGCGACGGCGGGCCTCGCGTTCCCGCTCGCGCTGGTCGTAGGAGGAGCGCAGGGGCTCGGCACGGACCGGTTCTGGGCGACGCTGAACTTGGATGGGCGGGCCCTGGGGATGGGCCAGTAGACCCGGTCCACCTAAGAAAAAAAAAACCAGAGTGAGGTTCAAGGAAGCTCGTTAATACCCTCGGCCACATTAGTTGCCACATTTCTCTGACAGCAGGGCAACTTACCAACACCTATATAGCGTCTAACATTTGGGCACAAACTCATAATAGTTACGGTGTGGGCTGGGGTATACCTGATGTTCTTGTTCTACATATTCTTGTATTACTTTACAACTTCTTGATTTACTTATGCACCTGTCCGTAGCAAAATTATTCCTCAAGGCTGAATGGTTCCCTTTAAAATACACGGTGCGCTATACATACTGAACACCTGTACAGTATTCTGGCTGTCACAGGTCTGCATGCTATTGCCCATTCTGATTGTTCAACTCAAAACTGGAATCGTCAAGAAATGAGCACCACTTCACTGAGAACCATTTCAGGAGATTCGGGATGATTCGGAGACAGGCGGGATGGGATAGAGCTGCAACTCACCGGGACCGGAGGGGGCTATGACGGGGGTCATCCCTTGGGCCTGCTGGGCTAGGTTGACCTGGGCTTGCATTCCCATGACTGCTGGGGGCGCCTGGCCCATCAAACCTTGACCCGGGGGTGCCTTCAGGAGGGGCACGCTCTGCTGCTGTTGCTGTTGTTGCTGCTGCAGGGGGTGGACGGAGATATGGAATTATTTAGCATAGACGTTTCTTGAGTGTATTTCTACGGTTGAGTGACTAGCAGTCGAGGTGTAAGCTCTCGGGGTACAGTCCAGCATTTGCCATTTGTGCATTATGTTCCTTTGAGGCAACAAAATTACTCCAAATCTAAAGAATGGTGCCTGAGAATTAACCTGATGAAGTTTCAGCTCAGCACATACCATACATTCAGAGAAAAGACCATTCTAGGAATTGGACTTTAGATCAAAACTTGCTGAGTCATGTTTATAATTGGGTCTGAATTTTCTCATGTTCAGTTGAATGCAGCTATGCCATGTGACGCACCGAGCCCATGAATTACAGTAATTGTAAGAGGCTGAATTCTCACACCCCTAAACAACGGACATCTTTACAAGCATGCCAAGTTTCAGAAATGCCGGTTGTGTGATCTTGGTTGGGCAACCCCCCCAATCTATAATAATGCCCGAAAGAGCCCACTTCTTTTGGGCCTCCGAAGCTTGAAGCTACTCAAGCAATCAAATCAAACTTGACAACGTGAAGAAACCTTACCTGACTGGGCAGGACTTGAATCCGGGTGGCGTTCCATTTGAAGGGCATGTTAGGGTTGTAGGTTGCTTCGACTAAAACTCTCTCCAAGACCTTGGGCATTGGGCCTTTCACTGACCTGTTAAAGATAAAAGGGAAGGTTACGTCGAATGGTCCAACTCAGGACATACTTGCCATAAAAACGGCATTCACACAGATACAAATGTAGATGCAAATTCACAGTGACAACTGTATTTTACCAGATTCCCATTTCCATTTACAACACAAATGTGCACAAATGCCCACAGTCACTGGTGAGCATGTAGTTTCTATATGGAACTCAAACATGCACAGGTTCAGTGTGTACACAGTAGGTTGTCAGCACAAAATGACCCAGGGTCTTTTGTGCAGTCCTCTTCACTGCATTTGGTTTACTGCATAATTATGCACATGAAACAGTGAAGCACAGTTCTTGGGCAGCACAAACGTGCAATCTGATATTCCTGTGAGGGACTGTTGGTGCAGTGCACAACACAACACAGCTGTGCTTCCTGAGGTGTTTACCAAATGACCCAAAGAGTGACTTCAGCATAGGAGGGTTAAGAGGATCTCCAACTTTTTTAAGGAGTGGGAATTACAAGATTGAAGACCCTTGCACAATTTTGTCTCTGTAAATCCTTACTTTCCCTGGAGATCAATTTCACACCTTGCGTGACGTTGTCAAATGCCGTTGCTTCCGAATTTGGGCAAATTATGTCCACACTACCTGTGCTGCCAAGTAACATTAGGACCTAAAAATCACTGTTTCGTGTCTAATGTGAAAACGTATTAAAAATCCAACTAAAAGTCAAGATTCTTTCAAAGAATCCCACGTTCGTTTTGCCCAGATGCAAAATCAAGCATGTTTGAAAGAAAAACAGGGAAAAGCTTGACTTCAAGGCAGACCCCTCCCAAAAGACGCCCAAACAGAATGCCGCAACCTGAGAAAACACTGGGAAATGACGGGTGAGAAAATATATATATATATTATATTCTATAATATGGAAGGTCTGTGCTGGAGGGATGGCTCACGATCTAACGCTGGTCAGAACACTTACGTCGTTTGGAAGAAGACGTCCTCATCAACAAAGCCGAATGTGTCGTGCATCTTGGTGACGGTCCCCGTGAAGACCCGCTGCTTGGGCTGGGGAGCCTGGGCAGAGCGGGGCGCCGGGTAGCTGACCGTCAACTGGGTGGCCGACACGCCCACCGCTCCCTGGGAGTTCTGGGCGAGGGCCGGGGCTGCCATGTTTGACTGCAGTGCGTTCATCTGGGAAGAACGGCAGATTGGACATTTATTGAACCCTCCTTAATCCTCAAAAATCCTAGAGGGTTTTGGGAGATTACGGCAGAACGGCAAAAAAACTGTGGCTGATTGTGTCGAGGTTGTGGGTTAAGCCATGTGCTGCTTATGCCCAGCCATGCATAAATTCGCGTTTACAAGTACATCGTACATGAAAATCATCACACTGCCTCCAACACAATGACAGGAGTTGCCAGAGGATTTTGAAGGATTGACGCAGTGGGCACCCCCTCAAAGGAACATGCTCAAGAAATACTGGAAGATTTTTGGAGGATTGAGGCTGAATGCAATATTTTTGCGTGGATAATCGGAGGCGTTTGAAGGATTGAGGGTGGTGCATAGCAAAAAGGCCTAAAGGCGGTTTGGGTGAACGTACAAAGTCGGACCAGAAATAAATTTATAACCCAGAAGTTGACGCAAACTGCTTGCTGGCTACAGGGACCTAAAACCCCCGAGTCAAAAAAACTACAGAGCTTGACGTTTTGATCATGGCATGATCTTTCTAAAGGCCAAAATGACAAAGTTGAATCAAAACCTGGATATGGCCCCAAAGCCAGGGCTACAGACTCTCATTTTGCCCACAACTTGTGTGGGCAGCCAAGGTTTGCAGAAATATTACTTCTTGGTTGGTGTTTGATTTGACCGCCAATTCATTCAAAATGGGTATTTTTCTCTTAGGTCTCAAACAGGGTTGCATTTTCTGTTAGTATTTAATAGTACGTGTGTTATTTACTATCTGGTGTACAGCGGCGTGGGATTTTCAAAGCTTTGTGAATTTTTTTTGCTTTCGCACCGAAGGCCAACCATAGTATTTGCAGCCACTGTAGTCAAATCCATCACAAAGCCATTAACATGACCAGTCATGAGGAACGCGGCAAACAATGACAAAGGAATGCTTTTGTCACAGTTAACCCCTTCGCACTGGGATTCTTTTGACCGTGACTGCTGGGCTGTGGTATGCCCCATTGAACGAGCAGCTGCGTGGTGAATAGACTGTATGTGTGGCATATTCACACAAAGCCGCGGCTGCGGATGGCTCACGGAATGAAGGGGTTAATTTGAATAACTAGCTTCTGACTTGGCTTCACATTGGATGACTTGCCGCGGGGCGGGCTGGGCTCCACTACAGCAACTCCACACAAACGAAGCTGATAACATTCCATCAGACGCATTCTTTCACAGCTTTATAGAGTCTAAATGCTCCTTTACAACAGCCCCAGTTTCATATGCAGCAAGGTATGAGACGGAGAGAACCCCCCTGCTTTCTGTTGGTCACTGTCTCGCAGGAATAAGGGGGAATTCCTTTCAGACATCTTGGGGGGATGTGTTAAGTAACAATAGTCTGGAATGTGTATAGGGATTGGACATGTTGGGGGGTACCCCTCGGTCTCATTTCTTGCTGGGTATACCCAGTTTCTTTTGCTTCTATGCACAGACTCGTCATTATCCACATAATCTACGGCACATCGACCTGAAGAACGTGGTACCAGGTCACCACTTCCGGGTGCAAATGAGCCTGCGTAAAGGTTGCGGTACTAACAAAACAGGACAGGAGAGATGGGCTTAACATTGTACTTTCACGCATCCCTGCTCCACATGACACGTAACAAACACTCTTTGCCCATGCACTGTTTGCCTTGAGCAGAAGCATCCCTTTGTTGATTGAAAGGAGTCGCGTTGGTGGGGAGAATTCATTCTGTTGGTAACGATGCGACCGCAATGTTCGCATTTCGTGGTGGTTCAAATCAACAAAGTGCATTCAAACCAAAGGAGCTTCTGTTTCTACGAAAACTGCACCCTCTTTCACTCCCGCTCGGGGACCCAATCAATATTAAAGAGCACCTCTTCAGAAAAACATGTTTTCTCAAATAAATATGGAAGCATCCACATCAAACGCAGTGTCATTTGTCTTCAGAGCTCAACTATACCAAGCTTAAAAGGGCTTTTTTCTGTTCATGTCAGGTTGCAAATTCTGAACGTAGATTGCGTCATTCGGAGAAAACAGGAAATGAGGGGAACCTCACCGTGTGTTCGTAATGGACAAACCCTTGTGCATGCTTCATGCTACATGCATTGTTTGGCACGCACAAGGGTTTGCCAACTACGAATAGACGGCGAGGGTTCCCTTTGTTCCCTCTGTTTTCTCTGAACGACGCAATCTACGTTCAGAATTCGGTCTTGGCATGAACAGAAAAAAGCCCTTTCAAGATTGTTATAGTTGAGCTCTGAAGACAAATGACACTGCGCTCAATTTGGATGCTTCCATATTTATTTGAACAGATAAAATCAAAGAAAACATGTTTTTTCTTGGAGGTGTTCTTTAAGCTTAAAAATCACCATGACTGTAGCCTCTAGTGAGGTAATCGATACTAAAGTTAAATGTAGCTTGAAAAGCCGGCTTTAATCTGGCAGGATGTCAACTTACAAGTTTCTCAAGGGTCATTCAATAAATTTGGGGTCCATTTTTTTTTCCTCTCCATGTAACCTCTCGCGTATGATTTTGTAGGTATGGAATGCAGTCTTTAATTTAAAAAAGTAAATAATGTAAATTACCTGCCAGACAAATAAAACTAGCTGGAAATCCATGTCAATGATGTGTCCCTAGTCAAATTACACAGGTCCGGTGTAACAGGCTCAGAAAAATGTCACGCTTCCGACCCGGAATTTATAGAAAAACCGAGCTCTAATCCACCCTGAGTTAACTCCTTTGTGTCAGGAGACGGCAAACGCAGAGGCTCAGTGTGAGGATTAGTGCATACCACACATACATTCTATTCATCATGCACCTGCCGTGTCAATGTGGGTCTGCTGCTGGATAGGGCTTTGCATACTGGGCAAACCACAGTCCAGCAGTCGCGGTCAAAAGAATCCCGCCGTGAAGGGGTTAAAGTGCACCCTCAACGGTGAAAAAAAGATCATACATTCAAGCATAAATTCGATGCGCGTACTCGAAGTGCATGAACTTGCGCGCCTATACAGGTGAGCTCGTACCAAAGGACTGCCAATTTCAATGCAAAACACACCCTCTTCTGTTCTCGCTCAGAGCGGATAGGTGACTCACCTGGTTGACTTGGATCTGTTGCTGCTGGGCGAGCAGCTGCTGTTGTTGCTGTTGCTGCTGCTGCTGTTGTTGCTGTTGTTGTTGCTGCTGTTGGATCTGGTAGGCGCTGGCCTGTGATATGCTCTGCTGCACCCCTGGCCCGCCGAGCTGGCTGTAAACACCGGCCGGCGCTGCTGCCTGCGGGTTGCTGATGAGGGCTGGTCCCTGGGCTGACATGACTGCCTGGCCTGCAGTGAAATCATGAAGAGAGACGTGATGACAAACTAAGTGTTCTGTTCTTGCTATCCCCGAACCATAGCACCTGTCCCCAAGTACTGGGAGCATCTCATCTCTTATGCGGCAGCATCTCAACTCTTATGTGGCAGTTGGGCTGGCCCAACTGCGTGCCAGTGTATGCCAGGGCATTTGCCAACATCATTTCATTTATATCGGCCACATGTGCTTGTAGAATCTAACTTTTCTTAGCATTGTGGATGAAACGCCTGGGTGGCATTTGGGGGATAAATTCTGTCAGCTGTGAGCTGCATAAACTTCAAAAGGGTTAAGAAATTTACCAACTAACTGCAGCACCATGGTTAGGACCACAGACTGATGCTATTGTTGGGTCCTAACATTCTCATATCATGGACTTCTGGACATTTGGTCATTGCTGACTCACAAATTTTGAACATGTAGCAAAGAGGGGTTCAAGGACAAGGGGTAAAGTGACTTTCCCAAGGTCACAACACGTACATGTAACCGCCTGTGAGGATTCCAACTCCAACCCCATGATAGGAAGCTACAAACAAAAATTCTAGGCCACATGTCCCATAAACTAGTCAGATCTATCCCTCGAAGAAACTGCTCCCATACATTTGGGCAATCTGGTCTCAGTATCCGAGCAAAGGCACCGTACTTACCCATGCCGGGGGCTCCCAGCTGAGACCAGGGGGGGTCCTTACGAGCTGTAGGTCCAAAATGTGCCATGCTTTCTGTGCTGATGATGGAGTCAAGAGACGGCAGATCAGATGGCAACTGATGGATAGAAAAAGACAGGGTCTGTACGGTCATTTTACCCTGAACGGGAGACATCACTTGACACCCTAATGTACGAACCCAAATAAGACCCCCGCTTTGACTTTTTGAGAAAAGATATCGCTTCCCAATGACAATAAACCACTGCAGGGAAAGAAATCAGAGATGTCCGTGTACGGAACTCTTTCCAAAATGTTACATGTACTTCTCCCAGAACCATGCATGAGCCTTGTTGCATGCAAGTTATACCGCATGGATGACTCTGAAATATGTTACAAGTGAACTGTGGGAAATGGCTGTCTCTTTTCCCTTCCCACCAAGCCTCGACATTAATGGTTGTCCGACTGTCTACGACAAGTAATTCTTTCTTGCAAGCAAGTAAAACTTAAGGACAAATTACCCGATGGATTGGTACTTTTTTCTTGAAATAATAGTGTCCGTTTTTCGTAGCCAAGAATAGCGGTCAGCAAATGTACCTTTGTTTTTTCACTTGCGAAGAGGAAAAAAGTATACATCTACTGGTATGTGGTGTTCAATGATTTTTTGCATCATGTACAAACTTGCATGTATAAAGCACGCTGTACATTTAGCAGGGCACCTTTCCACACAAGGGAAAATATGTACAATGTACACAAATAAACTGTAAACTACCCTTGTGTCTGGGTACCAAACTTCATTGGGTAGTGCATGCGCCGTGCAGCGGAGCTTTGATGGCTGGAAGCTCGAGGACTGTTTTACATGTACGTGTAGCTCTGACTTCAACATTAGTGAATTTTGCCTGGTACTTCAGTGTGTACTTTTTGCAAACTCGTCGAGTGACCGAGAAATAGCCACAGCCCAAACTTGTACGAATGATGCATCTGAGTCCTGCACACTCTCTGCATACACACAATGTGATGTATATTCATGTCGTATTGTTGGCGTAAGCAATTTTGTCAATGGTGACTGGTTGAAGGAAGGAACTAACTGTCCGACGGTGTCAGGTCAGTTTACCAACTCGACTGTTGTTCCTTCAACTGTAAAGGTCAATTCCACTCTCGACCAACTCGACCATGCAAACGGCGCCACAGGGACAGGGCATAGAAGGAACATATTTTTCCTGGTTCTGGATCGTGCGTGTATTTCGTTTTACTGTGCGTGATGTGATCTGTGCATGTGCACAGTGTGGTGACAGATTTCGGGGGTTTGTGCGTGCTTCTTCTCAAATTGGAACAACTGTTTTGGAGTATCTCATTGGCACAAGTTCATTTATTGATTGCATTTCAGTTGATTTTGTGGGTTCATTGAGTTGGTAAATGGTCAAGTTGACTCGACTTTGAAGTCGAGTAGGTCAACAGACGAGTTGGTTCAACGGTCGAGTTGGTCAGGAGTTGAGTTGGCAAACGGTCGAATTGACCTACAACCTGTCTCGGGAAGCAATGATGTCCAGTGTAATGGTCTCATTCATCCGCCGTGCTAAGATATCCGGATGGCAAATGAATGAACGCCGAAGGTTAGGACAAGTAAAATCTTATCTCGGGCAAGTAAATTTTCAGTTATACTTGCCCGATGGATAAGTAGCTAAAAAATTAATGTTGAGGCCTGCTTCCCACCTTTCTATTGTTAACATTGTGCAAGACCACCCACCATGTCCACGCGGCATTAGCAATACAGGGTTTTGTCTCCTGTTAGGCCTATGTTAATTAAGGACCTACCACAGAGAATTCATGTTCTTAAGTTCCAACTGCCAAAAATGGAAAGAGTTCCATACATGGACAACACTATTTTACCTTAGAATGTTATAACAGCCGTCAGAAAGTGTTAAGATGTCCTAAAAAGTGAAATTTAGCTTAAGAAACATTCTGAAGCATTTACTTAGAAAACACTTAGGTTTTTTCAGACAAGTCCCATACCTGGTAGGTTTGTGCACAGGACCTCAAGTGCATTAAAATATGGAACTCTTTGGGGAAAAATTTTACACTTTCCCTCTGCCTTCGGCTGCATCCTCCACAACATGATTTTGAAAACTAACAAAAGCAACAACAATTGCCAAGGCTGCAAATGCAATGAAAGTGTAGCCTAGACCCAATATTAGCCAGATACACAGCTACACAAACTTCACAATGTACAGAAAAAGTTGGAAGTGTACTAAACTTAAAAGATTGATTAACGTTAAGTTAATGTTAGGCCGGGATTAGGTCAACTCGTACCCAAACCAACTCGGACCCATTCCAACTCAGACCCATGCTAACTCGGACCCACGCCAACTCGGACCCAATACTAACTCGGACCCACGACCATCTCAGACCCACAACCAACTCGGACCCACCTCAAGTCAACTCAGACCCACTGAATCTTATGGTTGCACAACACCAAATACGTGCCCGTAGACCGAAATAGCGCCGACTTTTGAACCTCGTGAAGAGGTTCGCCTTCATTTTTTTCGCTGGAAATTCAAGATTATTTTTTTTGCTGGAAAATTCAAATTATGGCCAGATTGATCACTTGTTGTTTAAATTTTATGAATTTTTTTTAGTCGCCTTTTCCCAAAGATACCCCCTTAACAGTAGTAAAACTATGGGCTCAGCTCTGAATGTAGCCGCCCGCCTCTATCGAAAATAGGCCCGCAATGTGGGGCTTTTTGTGAAAGAAATACTCTGAACTGGAAAGTATCAACCCCAAATACGGGATTCTATGAATAATTCTATGATCCCTCGTGATTATGGCACGTCTTATTGTAAAAAAAAAGAGGGATCACAAAATATTAATAATGAGTTCGCGAGCAGACATACATGTACGACGCTTCAAAACCGTCTCGAAGTTTAAGACAATTGGAAATACATGTATTCCACATTTTTATTTTAAAATGATTTGACTTGTGTTGTTCGAAATTACCAACCTATTTGCGTTATTTGGACAGTCAGTTTCGGCCTGTATGGATGAATTCCTCCATCTGCCTAAATTTTGCCAGTATTCGGGGGAGGGAATGGGACAAGGTGGAGGTGTAAGACTTGCCAGGCCAAAAAAATTTGAAAAGTGAGGTGGGGGATAACACCATGAGACACTATGAAAGGTCAATGTTCTTGATATTGATGTATATCTGCAGAAATGTGTTGTACACATGCAGCATCTCTTATGTACATCAAAAGGCCTATCTGTGGCTTTTTATTGCAACAAAGACTTTAGGGGCTGTTTGGTGAAAGTTCATTCGATTTCTGCTGGTGATCTGGAGTGCCAAAAAAACTTCGGAGAAAGGGCGTCAATGATTTGGTACTGTCAATCACTCTCCAAAAGCTGCTCCCTTTTTTTGTCCCAAGCTCCCACTACCCGATCATAGGGTTTCAAGAATGGAAGGTGACAAAATCAGTCTTTGTGGTCAATCACGGCGGTACCTCGGAAACTAACAGCTGATTAAGATTCCAGATTACACGCGGAAAATAAGACATCCATAAAAATACGACGCTTGTCGGTTACTTTTTCACTTGTTTCAAGACATCACTGATATCAAATCTAGTCCTGTACGTTTTTTCAACCACCATGCTTGTTCAAACTCAAAAACTGAGAAATTCTGGGAAGCCTGTGCCAGTTTCCCTGCATTACGTTTATTCAAGAAGATGTTACATCTCGGCAGCATGCAGTGAAAAATGTCATTTACCAAATGCTAAAATGTAAAAGTAGACAAAATCAATTTTCAACAAGTATCACGCTCCTGGGGTTGGGTCCGAGTTGACTCGGGGTGGGTCAGAGCAGAGTTGATCATAGGTCCGAGTTAGTTTTGGGTCCGAGTTGGTTGTGGGTCCGGGTTAGTATTGGGTCCGAGTTGGCATGGGTCCGAGTTGGTCGCGGGTCCAAGTTGGCATGGGTCCGAGTTGGTTTGGGTCCGAGTTGACTCAAACCAAGGCCTACCATCATGCCTGTCGGGACAGATAGGGTGGTCATCATGGTGGTCATGTCTATCTAAGCCTGAAGCCCTTGGCCTGTTAATGATTATGTATAGTCACAACACTTGACAGCCGAACAATCAAAGTTTAAACAATGATACAGTGTAGCAGCAGTGTAACGTTATGTGATCAGGTGGTGGTGCAAATTGAAACACGGAGGAAGAAATTGAAATCAACATTTTTAAAACTCATCGTCCAAGTAAGTAGTCCAACTATAACCAGCATACATACATGACATGTCCAATGTAACCAAATGAATAACCACTGGGCGCTGGGCCTAATCTACTTCTCCAAGGTCGGCTCGATCTCTGGGCCCTAAAAAAGCACGAAGGCCTACATGTACTTTCCTTTTTTATTCATCACGTTGAGCCCCGGGCCTGTTCATGTGACAATCACGACTTCACAACATTTGTCCGGAATTTGGGCAACACTCTTACGAAGCAAACAATTTGCACAAGCTTACCCATTACTGTCCGAAGTTTTCCCTGCTGCAGTAAAAGCACTCGCTCGTGATAGAGTCTACCGCTTGGAATGGTGATTTGTCGTCGAGAAAGCGAAAATATTGTTTGGAATTAGACACATCGTGCCTCTGCCACTCGCGGAAAAGCCATTGTCACGAATGTCGGCGGTCTGTACAAACGAAACATGTACTGATCATGCGCAATACGCGATATGCAGATTGCGCACATTGCATGATGGGTAAAAGCATTTTGTACATCTTTGGTGTAGTGACGTACTTATTTAATATTCAAATTAATTTTAGGCCAAAACGTGGAAGAAGCCCACTAGCACTATTCCGAATGAGTTGGCAATTCGCAAACAGACTAGGGTCGCCATGAAAAATTATATATTTTCTTTTTAAAACGCCAACATTATAGAAACAGTGTACTACCACTTATCTTAATTCTGTTTTGGGAAGTAATGAGGATTCTTTTACTGATGAAAAGTGTGGAGAGTCATTTTGGGAAAAACATTCCATTTGGCACCACAACAAAAAATGATTCATTTCAGCTGGGAGAGTGACCTAGTATGACGCCAGTATGACTTTCCTCTTTTTTCTTCTATTATATTTGACAGCTTTAAGGTCAAGAAGGCGATGAAGCAAATCGATGTTTACTTGCGCAGGCATCTGAATAAAAGGGGCATATTTTCAGTTACGTTTTCCGTTCTGAGATAGATTCCCTTATTGCTGAAGATGGCCAGCCTGAGGCGGAAACTTCCAGATAGTTTTCCATGATTACTTGACTTCCTGCCCACAGGGCCACAAGAGCCATTTCAGTAGACCAAGAGAGGGTACAATTTTTTAACCAAAAGCGGCTCCTTTGGTCGCGTTGCTTTCAACGACTTAAAAAAGAACACCCCCCGACCCAACATGGCTCTTTTCAACCGATGAGGGGGTGCCTTCCGCCAACAGGCTCGTATCGACACAGGGTTTGGTTGTAGCCCGTTGAAGAAAGAGTTTATCCTGTTTATATTAAGTTACACAAATTCCTGGCCAAGAAAACACTGTCTGGTATTTTCACCATCCTTTGTTCTTTCTTTGTTTTTTTTTTAATTCATGATTCATTTTCACCGTCCCGGGTTTGCGTTTATAATCCATTTGCCGCTCCAATTTTGATTCCACCGGCATCCCAACTTGGCTTTTAATTTTTCACGATTCTGCCATCGCACCGGCGCGTCTCTGCATCCCCCATCCTTGACTACTCTATTCCCGCCCATATCAAAGCCATTGAACTACGTGTATTCACACACTCAAGTAGAAATGCCCAGCACATCTTGGTACCTGACAAATCCCTAACAGCCCTGTACAAACCTCAATAAACCCTGGTGGATGAGACTTACGAGCTTCAACTTTCTTGGATTACCCCCCCCCAGGCAAAACCTTTAACCAAGTTTAATCTGTAAGCCTACGTTTGGAGGGAGTCAGAGTTTGACATGAAACTCCTTGGGCCTAATGCTCAATGGTTGTTTATGGAGTGTTTTGTTTCTTGAGGAATGAGAAGACACCGGCTTCTCTCATCATCATCACCCGCAAAACTTATCGTTCATTGCACTGAGACTTGAGGCTATGCATGGTGGAAGTACTAACTATGGACAAGTTTGCGGTGACACCATGAGGACATATTTGTCTTTTGTGAGTGTGTGTGGTTCTGAGAACTAGAGTTCACTCGACGTTTCGGACAGTGTGCTCTGTTTGCCTGTCAGTCTGTGTCGTTCAGTGGCGAAAGCCACCTCTAATGGAGTGAATACATCTGGGGGCGGGGGTCAGTTGCCCCCCCGGACATATTGTCATTTTTATTTCGATATTTTGTCTGTTTGGTTTAGGGACTGAAAAGTTTTTGAAACGACACTACCACTTTTTGTTAGGGTCAGACGGAAAGGTTGGACAGCTAATTGTAGATAAAAATCCATTTTCCCCACTTGGAGTGAGAGAATGCTCAAAGATTAGTACAGCGCCCACAGTGGTCAAGCTATTTCAAGTCTTCTAATCCCAATGTCCCACCCCCAACGTTTTGGGCACATCATTCCACAGGAGGATTGTTAGGGGCGGTTACAAACAAAAACTGATCCAAGTCCTCCCCCATAGAGTGGGATGGCATGTCTCTGTACGGATATACACTCTTCCTAGTGAAGGAGTCAAATTCAATACGCCATGTTTGTTTTTCTCTACCTTTGACCCGCCCCGTAGAGACACTTCAAAATAGTTTTACAATTTGTTCACATATTCCACACTGACAAACGCGACAGAAAGAGAATAAGAGGGACTTTTGCTTCCTTTAGATATATCTCTTTAATATTTACACTTCTGGTTCAAGCGAGCAATCTCATCGTGAACTGAATGTATAAGAACGAAGCGCCATCATAAACATGGCAAATCCACAAACACGTCAATATACATTGTGTAGAAACGTGTGATGATGTGATTGCATTACATGTGGTACAACTGAAAGCAATTCGAGCGATTCACTACGTACAGTGCGCCTCCAAGAGTTTGCAACGCAGAAGTCGACCAATCGCAGTGCGCAAACTTTGTCGACCCTTTCCAAACGCGCATTGCGTCGACAGATGACGCTCACTGTGATTGGGCAACGCGTTGCAAACTCGTCTGTAAAGAGCTGATTCTTTAGTTTATAATCGTATAGGAATACTGTTATTAATTTGATCTTTCTTGTTGCACTATTTACCAACAATACGGGGGCAATTATGAAAAAAAATCCTGCACATCTAAATAGCGGTTCATACTATCGGCGCGAAAACAACACGAAGTTGAATTTGTGTCGTCATATTTGCGCTACGAATTCGCAATGGTTGAAAACACTACGATTCCAGCGACATATCGGCGCAAATTTTCCTGACGTCAAATTCGCTTCGCTTTTGCATTCTGCGCTGAAATATGAACAGAACTTTACATTCAGAATTTTAACACAAAGCTGATGATCCTTCTATTCTGCTCTCTGCAAGATTTATGGTAAATAAAACTACGAACGCGGAATACGGCAGTTATTTCGGTTGGGCTATACGTTCGGCGGAAATAATTTCGTGCCGAAGGCGGTTCAGACGAGCCGCACGAAAGAAACGTCAACGCGATTTTATGTCACACCAGATTTTGCGGCAGACGTTTGGTGTTGTCGAATTCTCTTCTTTGCTTTCACCTGTGGCACGTGCCGGCCTTTACTATGCATAATGAAATTAAAAAACAGCAGGTGAAAAGACGTACCGATAAACAAAAACAGAATTGTTCAACGTCGACATCAAAAAGTGAAGCATGATAAATCCATTATGTCTAAGAACAAAATGTACTATTTATTTACGTAGAATTGATTTACTGAAAGGCAAAATAAATACTGAGGACAATTCAGCTAGGACAGAATTTGTTACAATCTCAACTTTTTGGTTCGGAAATTTTCTGTTGGTGTTTCATGTCTCAAAACGAATTTTGTCTGTCAATTGTTAGATAGGAACCACTGTATACGTGGGTCTAAATATTTACAGGAAAATTAAAAGCGAACAGTGATGTGAGAGCATCTGATGTCGACACAATTTACCTCAAAAATCGAAGTATTTGCACTTGGGAAGTAGCAATATTTTCGACGGAGAATCAGCCTCGTTTATGAATCACATCGCTATACAATATGCCCTTTGAGCCCTGCGAACTTTCAAAACCGATACAATACACGATATACATACATGTACTTTTGAAACTGAACTCATCTTTAGCAAGAAGAGTTTTATGACATTTCTTTTCACGCAGTCAACCTGTTTCAGCCACTCTCATCTAGTTTAAGAGGCCTATAACGTCAAAATCAAGTGCTTCAGATACTCCCATGAAATTTACTGACCGCAAAATCGATATAAAGCAATGCACTGTGAGGCTGTGTTTGACGGCACCATTTCTGTTAGAAGACTTACTTTTAGCACCCGGACCTGTCCTCGCCGTCAACAGTGCGCCCTCCAAGAGTTTGCATAGCACTGGCCAGTCACAATGCCCGAAATCTGTAGACCCAATGCACGTCTTGAGGGAAATGGTGGACAGATTTCGCGCGTTGTGATTGGCCAACACCTCGCAAACTCTTGGAGGCGCACAACTGTGAATCGAACGCCCGTATTAAGCCGAGATACTCTCGACGGTGATCAGTCAGAGATTGAATTAAAATAGCATGTGTCATTCCAAACAGTCATACAAACCTTTAAGCTAACGGCGCGTGCTTAACTTTTGAATGAGAGTGATACATGCGCCAACGCAGCGATACGCCAAAAGGATCTTGCTCAAAAAGAGTGGATCCCTTATAAAACCGCTTAATAGTGAAACCACTCTAAAAAGGGTGAAAACCACTCAAGAAGAGTGGAAATTTCCACTCTACCAAGGAGCCATCCAAAGGACAACTTGAAAAAGAGTTGTCCTTTAAATGACTCCTCTCTTAGAGAGGTTTTAACTCATTTCGAGCGGTTTTCACTCATTTAGAGCGGTTTGCTCTCTTTTAGGCTGGACTCAAGAGGGACTCACTCTTCTTGAGAGTGACTTTTCACTCTTTTGAATTTAGAGAGACTGAATGTGCGCCCAGTCGGTTTGTCTGTTATTGTTTTTGTTGTTTTTTTTTAGCCGACAGCCTTGCGATTCTTATTAACTGCACCTGTTTGTGTTGTTCGCCTACTTTTTTTTACTTTAAACGCTTGTTTGTCTAGGAAGAAGCGACATATAGTGCATAATGGGAGATACAGGCTCCCCTACCTTACTTCAGTAAGACTGCTGTATAATTTATTATCCAATATGGGCGTTTCACAAAAGTGCGCCTCCAAGAGTTTGCAACACACCTGCCAATCATTATATGCAGAAAGGGAAGGAAAGGGTTGACAGATTGTGATTGGCCAACGCGTTGCACACTCTTGGAGGCGCACTTTTGTGAATTGTCCGTATTTAGAGTTATCTTGTATGGACTAGGTACGCCTCAAGCATTGCACTGTGCAACGCACAACAGTATATAATACAATAATTCTGCTTTAAACAAAAAGAATGTCTACACTATAATGCAGGATAATAGTATACTAATAGATTAACGATTAAACGACAATCACAAATATTCTTGCTAGGGACATTCGATTTCTAATTAATGTCAGCCCAGACAATAAATTTAAAACGAAGAGTAACAAGAACAATTTTACTGCCGGGCCTGAAATTGTTCTGCATTCGTCAATAAAAGGGACGAGGAAGTGGTTTCTAGTGATAAAAGAAGACAATTTCATCGTAAAATTATGAAAAAGCAGAATTACAGTTTTAGTACAGGAACGAATTATTGTATTCTCGAGCCTAGTGAAGCCTTCTGCCGTCATATTCGCAAGTATGGAATCATTTTGAATGAGGTATGTTTGGCATCTTGGATCGGTGGTCAAGATTCTGTTTATTGCGTCCAATTGATACATTGGGCAAACGTGAGGTGAACGACCTGTTCTTATCCGCCCCGAGCAGAAGCACTGAAACGACCCACATAGGTTGGGAGCGTTCATTTTGTGGGAAGCGATGCGACTGCAACGCTTGCGTTTCATAGTTGTTTGTGAACCAGCGATGCGCAGTTACTACCAAAGGAGCCTCCGTTGCAAGGAAAATTGAACCCTCTCTTGGTCCAGCTCGGAGCCCATAGCCTCGTGACAGACGGTAATGTGTTTCGAAGGACATTAGAATTCGTCTAAGTAGGAGCAATGCCAGGCACACATCACTAAAAACCAAATACAGTGTACGCACGTGCACAGGCGTGCCGTGGCTCACACAATCCGACAAAAGGCGGCATACACTTGCTAATTAAAATGTAACTCATCATAACATTTTGACCGCCCTTCAGGTATGGGACGCAATACAGCCTGACTGGCCGGGCCAAACTACCTCAAATGTCCAAGGTAGGCATAGGTTGTCAGCGAACATCCTCCAATAGCTCCAGCGAACAAAGGAAAGAAGCCCATCCAGTCTAAAACTCAAGTCCGACTGACGAACAGTCTTGCGCAGTTCGAACGATCGGTTTGGTTTGGTGCGTGTTTCATCAAAGCATGCTCGTGCTCTCGACAACAGTGCCCTCTGTCACCTGTGACGAACAGACGGACTTGTTCGGCTTGACCTGCAAGATCAAAGATGTATGATAACCGTGACAGCCATTGAGGAAACATTGGTCAGAAACGGCTTCGACTGTTAACGTCAGTAATTAGTAAGAAATTCTCCCCCATAACAACAGTGTCAAGAAAAAGTACACACCATTTAAAACCGGTTAAACCATTTCACAGCTATTTGTAAAGCTTACCACCGTGAACCAGGAAAACCAATTAATGAACTTTTTCTTGCAAAAAAAATCGGTCAAAACCAAAACAATGTGTAAATCAATTGAGTTTCAAAAAAGCAGAATATCGAACGCAACATGAGGTTTTCTCGTTGGACGTATGGCGCCTTGAAAGCTTCAGTTTAAAGAGTTCTTTGTAATGTTCCGAGCAATTTGAGAACATTGTTCAAATACGTTAATGTTAAATCTAGAGGACACCGTGGTGGGAGTTGAAGGCTTCTGTAATGTTTCCAAAGTGGATAACATGAATAAAAGGCTACCTGTGGGGAAAATGTGGCGTGGTGAATGTATCTATGTATAGATAGTTGGAATTACTATTTACAAAGATGTTGGTGAGCTTTTGGAACCTGAAACCTCCGTACCGAGTTCCGCTTTACCGATTTGCTTTTGTGGGGCTTGAACCCATTGCGTTTTCTTTATGTTAATGATGGTGGCAGTTTTACCGGGGAATAGGAGACTTTTGAGACGCCGGTGGCAGCAGACACGATCTGCTCCTTTGCCACATCTGCGCATGCGCGAGTAATTCTGAGCAAAGCGAGCCTGCGCACAACTGGTGAGAGTGTCTCATAAATCTCCTATTAGGTGCACTACTGAAGTTTTGAAAGGGGCAAATTCAAAACGACAAGGAATTTTAAGTACAAAGACAGCCAACAGACGATTAGTTGGTTTTGGAGGTGCAAAACTTTCAGTACATAAAGAAGAAACATACTGCATGCGGCATTAGTATAAGTCAAATCACTACAAGACTGGTCGAATAAGCCGTCAGAAATTTGCGAATCGAGTTCCCGTCTGACATACGAAGACGCCATTTTGTTTTGGTGAGTACTGGGGTTACATCAATAATTGATCCCAAAGTGCCCGTAAATCAAAGTGGACGTGATGGGTTGTTCCATGTAGAAAAACCCTCGTGGGCTTTGGAACTAAAATGGCTTCTAATCCAGAGCTGTCACAATTCTCTCGCCATGCGGCTCTGTATGCAAATAGATTGTGAAGTGTCCTTGTGAGACGAGACCGGGAGGACCCTGGTCCACTCCACCCACATGACAAGCACTGTGGCTGGTCGTCCATTGACCTGATGTGCTTATTGGCGCAATTCTGTTCGTTTCAGCACCATTGTTAGTGCGACTAGGCAGCCTGAAACAATTACCGTGGAGAGACAGGTACATGTGAACAAGGTATATTTAGGTACACTTAGTACCCCATAAAGTCGTACTTATGTAATTGGAACGACATAATCTGAATGGAAAGGGAGTGAACAGCAAGAGAAAAGAGCGGAAAAAGCAATGAAAAGCAACACCATGCCGTAATCATTTGAATGAAAGGAAAGAGTCTGTCACAAACTTTAGGCGAGCGATTAAGGGAAGACCCCAAGCATCATAACGAGAACCCGGGGTCAGTACGAAAAGGCAAACACGGCAGTTGAAAAACACGGAAAACAAAGGTGAATTCACACCAGAACAAACCGGCAAAACAGGGCCAGTATATCTCTCCCTGACTCACCGTAGCCATTTTTCCGCACTTCACCATCTACAACACAAGGAGACATTTGAACGAGCATAGCTTAATAACTACAGCCTGTACTAAAGGGGCGATTGGGAGCCTCGTCTTCCTGGACAAAGGCAACAATAACTTCGGTCATAGTTACAAATGGCCCTTTCCCAGCTTCTGAGGGATGCAAGTTCCGGACCAACATTATAATGAGCTCACTGAAATGACGCCCGACTTCGTTTTGATCGTTGTTGAGTTGGTTTGTCGCTTGATAGCTCAGTTGGTCGGTCAACGTCTGTTAATGTGGAACTGTACCAAAGTTTGTCAGTGGTTAAACTTTTTTTTATTTTCCTTGATTTTTGTTTCAGGTTTTGTCGCAGTTTGTCATTACTTTTAGTTGAAGAATACTGGACGTCATTGGATACGTGTAGTTGACAACTTAAATAAATTTGTCTATGGTTAATGAAGTCCAGCTATATATACCAATCTCCACAAGGTTTCCCCCAATTTCACTTTGGTAGGGCTTCCTGACCAAAGTATCAAATTTGCTAATATATCAGGCAAATGGAATAAGTGGTTTTGATGAGAACCGGAGGTGGTGACTCGACGTTTCGAGCAGCCTTGCTCCGGCCGTCGTCGAGGAAGTCTCAAAATCTTCCTCTCCTCGTTCTGGATTTCTGGGAACTTTAACTGTCCTTATCAGACCCACTTTGCCGCTTCCCTGTTCTCCTTCGTCATTAGGGCCTAGTATCGCAATTTTTCAGCAAATCAAACCGTCCTCTGAAAATTTTTGAGAAACATACGCAAACGAGGCAAGCAAAGCCTAACCGCTTATCAACCGAGTGTTTGGTTCCTTGGAGGCGGTTTGAAGGGGGTGCCCGTCTTACCTGCCGCTTCTTGCCGGCACACCACCGCCCCGTGAAGGCGTCCACGAACCCCCGCCGAAAGTTCTCGTTGAAGCCGCAGTAGACGAAGGGGTTCATGGCGCTGTTGGCGTAGCCTAACCAGGTACAGATGAACCACAGGTCCTTGGGGATGTTTTGTGCCTCCTAAAATGATGATATGCATCTGGAGTTAGTTGGTTGTGAAAGGTGTTGTTGTTTATGGTTTTGTTTATGAGTTCTCTTCTTTTTAATAAAATGCAAATATGAAGACGTTGTTTACGTCGCTACTTCTTTATTTTTTTGTTTAATTAAAAAATGTATCTTACGCGCAAACAAATCCGTTTTTCTTTTTTTTTTGTCTGAGACAAAAGCCCTTTATCACGCCTGGTATTAGAGAAAGACAACTCGTGACTCTGATTGGCTTACATTGTGATCACGTAATTTGCAACTTACAACGTTAGCAGACCAATCCTGGACGAGATTAAGGATGTGGTAGGGCAGCCAACACACTGCAAATATGCTCACAACCACCGCCAGCATTTTAATGACCTGCAATTTAAATTATTCACACACAAAAGCCAGTGTTACAGACTCCTCGTTTGATCAATCTTGCACCAAGTCGTCAAACCTACGTATACTTCGTGGTGGCACGACGGATGGAGACATTTTTCAATGGGAGACTTTTAGACGCTGGTGGCAGCAGACATACCGGTCGTGGTCCTTCTTCACCAAAGACAGCTAGCTGCGCGGCGCTATACTATCTTTGCTCTTCACCATACTATCCGCTCCGAGTGGAACGTGTTTTTTGGGGGTACTAACCATACAGACGTGCAATGAGGCGCGCAAGTATATATGCGTGTCTGACGCAAAGCACGCTGGGTATGCGTAAATAATTTATTCCGCAATGTATGATCTTTGCGTACACGCAGAACGCGTGCAAGAACCCGCTTGTAATCGCCTGTCTATCTTTCGCCGTTTGGGGGTGCACTTCAGCTTGGGGCGGATATAAGCTTTTTGTGATCTCTACTATGTCCGCCCAAAGGCGGACGCGCCACGATTTGCAGATTTCCAAGGGACGATCGCTGAAGTTGCGCGTCAACTTCCGGTTCCATGTAAACGGCTATCAATGCATGTAACTCTATGTGCAGTGCATGTGCAGTGGGAGTTTTTTAAACTCAAGTGAGTCACACTTGCGAACCGGACGAGTTGCGTGGGTGTTCCTGCACTAGCCCCTTTGGATCGTGAAAAATACGAAAATGACGCTGGCTATTCAGGATGAATATTAATGTATATAAAAATAAAGTCAAACATGTTATATATAATCAGTGTCCTGAATTACATAATTTAGAGCATTGATTATATATTCTATTTTTTTCTATATTCTGATCACGGTGCTACGTAGGCCTTTGGTATTTCTCTAAGCGTAAAGTCAGTCGCGCGCGTATTTCAAAAGCTGTGCGCTCGCGCCCACGTATTCTCTTGCACATCACGCACGTGTTCATATGCGTCACTCGTAAACACGCTGACTAAAGTCCTAATTTAAATATTCAACATTGGGTGCATTCGAATAGCTTCCCTGAACACACCAGTGTTACACTCAAGGGAAGCCTCAAAATGAGGCTTATCGAACGCTGCAGTGTGTTTTCCAAGGCATTCTGGGAAAAAAGGTCAAGTCCCCGCCTCGTTCCATCATGTACTTCCATGCTCGAACAGTCCATCGGTGACGTCATTACACTCAGGCAGCCTCCAGAGGCCCGCTCGCCAGCTGGGGTAGTGGTGGCTGACACCTGGGCAGGCACGAACATCACGTGATGGCTAAACGAACGCTCTCGTGTAAGATTGACTTACACGTGTAAGCTAATCGAACGCACCCATAGTAGGAGGCAAGATCGTGCCCATGGGAACAAAGTTTATGTCCGCCTGCTCAGAACAACGCGCCCATACTCAGAACAGACTGGTAAAAAGGACTGGCATGTTTGTCGCCACCATGCGTCTCAAAGTCCGACGTCAAAACTTCCAAATCTCTCTGACGAAGCTCTGCTTTTCGAAATGCTTAATCGAATACCTGCATGGGCATCATGTGACTTCTGTTCATCTGATGAGCCTAAACATTCCTCTGATCAGACTAACATTTCATCAAGAACGAGTAGATGGATATAGGGCAGCTCAACTACTGCTGAGCAGGTGTAATAATTGTACAAACAAGGGTGGGAGAATTACAGGATGAACTACGTGTATTTTGAGAAAAGGATCGGCAAAGGATTTCTTTCGTTATGGCATGTGAATGTGTGTCATTGATGATTGTTGTGGCAAACTGACAACATCTGTTCGATACCCGCTCTCACAGATGCAAAATCCGACGACTAGAACTAGAAGTAATTACCTCCACGGTAACACACCACTTAAGCAGTGTCCGAATTACTTTGTAAGCCACAGCCAACGAGGCCTACATGTACTTCGGACGCACGAATAAAAATATGCCTCTTCGTCCCGTTGTTTGGTGCGCCTTACAAACAATGCACATGCGCCTTAAGTTCAAGAACATGTACGTGATGTGCCACGCGCACATTAAGTGTGTGGTGCCACGACGGTATATTATGACCGTCGCCTCTGCGGATGAGTATGTGGATCGCGACCACTGATCCCAGAACTGGCTCGCGCTATCCATTAGAGGGGGTTCTGGTGTCAGTGAACCAACGACAGATCACTGATCGCGATCCGGATCCGCGTGAAACAAACTGGTCCCATAGTTAGGCCTCCTCTTACCTCGTTCCCATGGGTACGATCTTGCCGCTCCACGTTTGGTTCCCACCATGCCTTATGCGAGCTTAACCCCTGCTATTGTTAAATTTAATTTTTTTTAATTAGGACTGTAGTCGATGTGTATATTCACCCTGAGCAGTCAGTCAGTACACCACCATGGACTAGTGAAGGAACGCGCACGCAGCCCATGGGGTCGAGGTTCGACCCCCTCTGATTTAGTGGCTACGGCCTGCAATCACTCGCACGCCCATGGCTAATTGGGGCAAAGGTCTGAGCGCTATTATCTGGCCGTAACATGAGTGTCTTAATTGTTAGAATCAACGTGGTGGATTATAAGTCAGTGCACATGCACAATTAGCACACACAAGCTGTATGCACTCGCTCTCTCGCTCTCTCTCTCTCTCTCGTTACAGCTCTACACATAAAAAGGTCGCGGCCACGCACCTTCCGTTTGGAACGCTCCTGGGTCGACACCGTGGCCTCCACTTTCACGCCGGGCCCGTGCGTGCTGCGCGACTTGAGCGTGCAGCCGATCCGCGTGTAGGTCACCGACATGAGGAAGAGTGGCAGCAGGTAGACGGCCACGAAAAGCAACGTGGTGTAGACGGCCCGCAAGAGCTTCTGGTAGTCCATGTCGTCCCCTTCCCAGTACTCGATGCACCAGGCCATATCCAGGCCGTCGTCCCACGTGTGGGTGGCGTGCTTCACGTTGAGAAGCATGGGGATGTTGATCAGGAAAGCGATCAGCCATACAGCGCCTGGTGGAAAGAAGTCCGTACACTCCAATTAGAGTCAGGTCGGTGGTTCTTTCCTCGCCTTTCACCTCTGCGACCCGGGTTTGAATCCCACCTAGGTCAGCGTGTGGATTAGGTTTTCCAGTCCCTGCCTGGTTCTATGGGTTTTCCCGGAATATTTTTCCAGTTTTTTTCTGGCACCCTTAAAACTGAACATTTTTTCATTGTCTTCTTACCTTGTTCCTTCATCCTGTTATTGGTGCTAAATGCGCTGCTGGATGAACATATATTTACATAAATAAATATTTAAAAATGATTCAGCCTAACCAGATGCATACGGGGACATCTTAATGTCGAAGACATCAACGTTTAACTTCCCAAAAATGAGCCTTCAGAGATTTCCAAATGGAAAGTTTCCAAATGTCTACAGATTTTTACTGATGTACCAAATTAAACGAAATTTCCTTCAAAGTCCGCTATTTCAAGAATAAGTTAACGTTACGCAAGAGTGGTATACACAATTCGACCAGAGCAGAAGCAACCCGTTATTGGTTGAAAAGAGCCATTTTGTTGGTAGCAATGCGACCGCAACGCTTGGTTTTCATAGTCGTTTGTGAACTACCGATGCGCAGTTATTACCAAAGGAGGCTCCGTTGCTAGGAAAACTGCGCCGTCTCTTGGTCCGGCTCGTAGCCCATTACCTGTTTAATACCACAAGCTATACACTAAACTTAATGTCCTACGGCGACTAAAATAAACCTTTGTAGGGAGACGTTCGACAACTAGGGACATTCAAAGGTCTCTCTAACATTTTGGTACTCCATTTGGGACCAAATTGTTTCGTTCTTCTCGGACAAATTGATAATTCAGGGTCACAGGGAGACTTAGTTTCAAAGCTTTTTCGGGGGTGGTAGGTTTGTCTTTTTAGTGCAGTTCAAGGTCTTGGAGTTTGCATTCTCTAAATGCAAAACAGTGAAAAAATAACCCACCAGAAGAGTGAGTCCCTTCTTACCACTTAAAATGAGAGGACTTTATAAGCGCCTTCAAAGAGACATATTAAAGGCAAACTCGAAAAAAGTTGCCCATTATACGGCTCTTTGGAGTAATTTTCACTCTTTCAGAATGTTTTTTCACTCTTATGGTGAGTGAGTTTTTCACCCTTTTGTCAGAGAGTACCATGCAGAAGTCTATGGGAATGTTTTCTCTGAGGTATCAATTGGGGAGTTATTACACACAAAAGTACCTTTATCTGTAAACTAAAGTTATCTTCGCTTACTCATTTCGCTGTCAAAATGCTTTACGGAAATGCACTATGTCTTTTACTCTCTAAATTCCAAAGAGAGAAAATTCACTCTATTCGAGTGAAAATTCAATCCCTCCGATTGATATTAAGGACCAGACAAATTGGAGTGAAATTTCTTCCCTCCAGAAGATTGAAATTTCACTCGAGCTTCCACCGGAAGGGGCTATTTTCAGCCATTTTCAGTCTAAAGCCAGAGTGATTTTTCACTCTAAAGCGTCTTGTCCCTAATTTCAATCTTTCCGATTTAGAGAGTACCGATGATAATTCCAGCGTTTCTCTTGATCACTCGAGACCTCAACGGATGCAAGATGGCGAAGTATCGGTCACCAGCCACGACCGTCAATGTCAGGATACTGACTTGGATCGACACACCTGCACACGAAGTAAATAAAACAGTCAAATGCCAGTCATCGGTAAAGACAAAGGTTGGATCTTCCGATAGGCACAGTAGACATTGCACCAGGGCATATACAGAAAGTTTGAGGGCCTACGTAAACGCGACTGTGTGCCGTAAAATTCTTACACCCACGCCAACAACCAAAGCCTCTCTTTGAACATTCAATTTTGGGACGTTTAAAAATTGTAAGGACCGGTACTTTAATACTGTACGGCTTCACATCAACATGAAAGGCACAGTTCTACCGCTTACCAGTGGTTTGAACATGGTACTTCGGGCGGAGCTCCAAGACCTGTATCGTGATGCTGCTATGTTGGTCTTGTTCCTTGCAGACCCAATGGCAATATTCATACAACTTCACATATTGATAAAAGGGAACAGTCTTTACCTTCCAGCTTCGGTTTGGTTACATTGCTTTGAATGGTAGATCGATCAGCAATCGATCTGCCCAGATCATTGCTTTGCATTTTCCAGAAAACTTGTGAGATTTTTAACTGATTCGAAAAGTTGCGAATTGGCAGCCGACCGTAAGAAAGGTTTCAAGGTCACGAAGTATGATTTCTCGAGTTTCATCAATTGATCGACCCTGATGTCGATTTCGGAGATGCAGGCCCATCAGACGTGACCCGAGGTTTAGTTGAAAACCCATACTGTTTCCATACCTTGGTCTCTTCATTTTGAGGATTTACATTGGCTCTTCGACACCTTATTCGTGCACAATACGGGCGATTCACAATAGTGCCCCCCAAGAGTTTGGAACGCGTTGACCAATCACAGTGCAAAAAATCTGTCGACCCTTCCCAAACGCGCTATTGGGTCGACAGATTTCGCGCTCTTTGATTGGTCAACGCGGACCAAACTCTTGGAAGCGCACTATTGTGAATCGCCCGTATTCAAAATGACGATTGTGTACCTTGAAATCGTTCCAGGGAACTTTGTCAAATGATCCATCTTTCCTGGCTCACCAGCATCAATTTAAGACTGAGCGACCGGAGTTTGTAAAAACTTCGAGGCGTTAGGCCATTCAACCGTGGCCCAGATTTCTCTCTGTTAAGCTTTCAATTAGTTCTTCGCTTACAAGTCCAGACACCCAATATACGTCACTCAGTTCGGGCACTAGTACAACGGCTGCGCACCAGCCGCTTTGGACCCCCCGGGTCGACCATTGCACGCCTGCTGGCCGGGCGGGCTGTATTTTCTCGGATCGCCAGCCGCCCTTCCCCTCACGACAAATATTTACGAGGTTTTAAGCACTGAGGCTATTGATTACGGTGAACGAGGCCGATTCTTATTACGAGCTAATGTTTGATCAACCTGGCAGGGTGATCTCCTGAAGCTTTGGACGAGGATTTCTTATATCCTTCATTCTGCGATTACACGAAGAAACATCGAAGACAAAAGGACATATGTTGTCTCAGGGGGAATCGCTATCGCAACCTGGCTCGGTGTGGCTGAGGTCTTGTCGAGCCCAGAGTCTTGTGGGCGCTTCCATAGGCTGGCGAGATTCCTCAGATGTTTTCAAGGATAATCTTATATCATTGCGAGGAGGCACAGTGCCACGTTTGAAGTAATACTTTTATTCTTTTTAACCTAAAGGGAAGCATCGGCCATGCTCGAGGTTTCCGACCGAGGACACAATAGCATCTTCCAACCTCTTTAAGTAAGTCTCTATATAGCTCAGGCTTGGAATCTACAGCGAAACCTGAGCGTAACTTTGGGTGTTGGCTGTGACATAGGAGTAGAAGAGATAATGTTCGCTGCTCTCCGGCACACGCATAAATTATGCTGACAAGAAAATGTGCGATGGAAGCGCAAGTGTCATCCCGATCGAAAAGTTTGTGCTATAAATTCTGATGAGCTTAAATTCTCTTTTAATTTTAAATTTTCTTTTATGAACCCCTCCCCCTTCTCTTCAATATGACAATTTCATCTCAAAGAGTGATTGCTGAGAAGGATTTAAGTCTACCTCGCTTCCACTTTCTTGAACTCTATCCGCTACGTAAGTGACTTCGTTATAAACGGCACGCAAGCTCCCATTGGATGAGCACTCAAGTTGCGCGTTACCTCCTGGTTCAATGGTTCCATGTGGCGCTATGTACAGTGGGCGTGGTTTGAACTGAAGTGACGTCACACTTATAAATCACATATGTTTCCCTGATGACAACAGAGTATATGTGATATGAATCCAACTTTCCCAAGCAGCCAAATACTAGGAAAAAATGAATTCCAAGTGAGTGGCGTTCACCCTTAAACTGAGAGGATACACTCTAAAAACACGTGGGTCAGACTGATATGACCCAAAACAGATCATAATTTGACCCGGAAAGGGGTCAGGCCGCATGGGACCAAGATTCCGGGTCAGTCTGACCCAGGTGTTTTTAGAGTGTGGAACTTCACCCTGCAAGAGCCAAGGCGGAGTCCGCCTGCTTCCCTCAACATTTTCTCCATTATCGTTGCAGTGGATTCTTTTTTAACGTGCAGAGCCTTTAGAGTTCTCTCAATAACATTTTGCTGTCATTTTGACACCAATTTTGTTCTTTCGCATCGGGCAATTTTCCGGTATTTGACCCGTCTGCCAAAAATCTACACTTTTTATCACTGCGTGCTTAGTGCACGCGGGCCGACACGTTTGATCGCATGACCCTGACCCTGACATGAAATCCGTGCGTCATATTGAATTAAAATCTGAGTTAAAATTGAGTTAAAGTCGTATTGATGATGAGCGTCTCTTTACACTCAAGTCAAGTTTCTAGGCGATAAGACACCTGAAAGCCGAGTTCCTGAAGTTATCTGCCATCCCACCACCCCCTCCCGGCCGGCTGCGAGATGGTCCAACCCAGCCCGGCTTTTTGAGAAGTAAGGGGCTACTGGGCTATTCAGTGGCCGGAAAATCCCACATTTCGCAGTGACATTCAGTGTCGATGTCAACCAAGCAAAGTAATGTTTCCCACACTGCAAGTCACCCTAAAAGAACCAGGATTAGAATCCACCCCTGGCCCTCGACATTTTCCGGTATCACCACAGTGCGCAGTTTGGAGTAACTCTTAGCCGTCATTTTGATTGTGTGAAAATCGGACGTACCATTCTCGCCCAGCACCCTTATTTCCGAGACACTTCAGCCGAAAATATATAATTTTTTTACTGCCGTGTTCAATGCCCGTGGGCTGGCACGCGTCTGGCCTTCAACTTCGAATGACCGCAGCAACAAAACCATACGTCAGATTGAGTCAAAACTCCCCACTGGTACTGATAAAGAATGTCTCCACATGCACCTTAAGTTTTAAGAAATCAAACATCGACTTAATTAGCTTAGTTCTAGGGGGTGGAATCCGCCCTAGGCTGTGAGCAAAAGGGCACGAAACCTCCTCGCACTCACCTTGCAGGAGAAAAGAGGCCTTGCACATGACATCCCCGAAGACCCACCGATCCATCAGGTGGTTGGCCAGCCACGTCCACTCCGAGATCATCGCGATGGTGATATCGGCCACCGCCAGGTTCATCAGGTAGAAGTAGGTGGTGGTCCGCATGTGCTTGTTGGACAGGATGATGGCGATCACGATGCTGTTGCCCACCACGGTGATAAAGACGATCAAGGCGATGGACACCACCTTGGCCGCCAGGACAGCGGGAGGGATGTAGGGGTAGTTGAAGGTGCGGTATGGGGCGGCCGTTGCCGTGTAGTTATTGGACTCGTAGTCCGTCGAGTTGGGATAACCGCCATCGCGAAGAATGGCGTACTCCGGACGACTTGAATTCACCTCCATTATATATTGATCAAAATGTCCACAGCTCGCTTTTAAACCTGCAGATTAGTTCTACACTGGACTGTTTTTTTTTTTATCGACGATTGACCCGAGTTCGGTCTTGCAAAAGCCTGTTCCGAATGGCTCACCTTGTCATAATGCTTCAAGTGCCGAGTAGTTTGCTGTTAAGTGACCTGGACACCTTTCCTCAGCATCGATGCGAAGGACATTTTTTAATCCATACACAATTTTTGGAGCATGGTGGTACTTTTAGTTCGCCGCAGCGTCCTTAATCAACAGCAGGAGCGACCATTCGTCGGACTTGAAATCAGCCACAGAATTCATGCTCCTCGGGACAAACTCTCGTCTGTGGGCCACACGGCAAACTTCAGCCGGGTAGTTCAGACTTAAGGAAATGCAGGACTTGGTCCAGAGGTTATCAGGCGGGCCCTTTACGGAGGCAGAGGGGCATTGGCTACGTGCTGTCGTCGATACCGATTGGCTCTCTGGGCGTCCCAATCCGCTACAATGCAAAACTTCAGTTTCCCGCCGTGTTGTCTTGGTCAAGGCAAGCCGCGTTTGAAAGCGATTCTACTGAGGCGCCGTGTCAGCGGCCTCCGTCAGCCTGTGTTGAGGGTGATTGGGCACGCGACGGTGACGTCAGCGTCGCAGATCAAGTGCACCGCTGCGTACTGCGATGAATTCTTCTCTCTGGTTGACTCGCAACGTCTGCAAAACAGGGAAAGAAACGAAAGAAGAAGGTGAGAGATTTTAGGCTTGGACACAGTGAAGCAATAATGAATACGGCAGGCGGTAGGGTACAGTCCACGGTGAAGTGTGCCTGATCTGGGAATGCGTGCAATGTTCAGGTTTGACGAATCAGGTTCGGGGGGGGGACATTTAGCGCTGTAAATTGAATAATTTTCAACGTGAAATGATGCTGAACATTTTGCAATTAGAAATTAATACCAAACAAATCATACTGATGATGATAGTGCGTAAGTAAATGAAGAGAAAAACTGGAACAGTAAATGTCAAGTGTCAAAAATAGCACACAATATTGTTGGGCGAGTGAAACTTCATACGTGTCTTGTTGATTCCCGAACCAAACTGCTCTCGGTTCGTATTATGGCTTTGCACCGTCAGTTGGATTGCACGATGTTCCACCACAACTTGCCTCGCGTGTCTTCTGCCGAGATCAAATTGACATTATTCAATTCCAGACTCTTGTCTGTGCGCCCATCAGCCTTGAAAGCCCCAAACCAGCATTGCTCAACGGACAATTGGTGGCGCAATTTGATAGGCCAAAGGACTCCAATTAATTAAAGTACACGTCAGGGAACCATCAAACAAAGTTCCAGTGATCTCGGGCGCTGTCAGGGTGCGATAACATGCGAACGTGCATACTATGGAGTCCAATCAAATTGTCTGGACAAGACTCTTGTTTCTAGGGAATAGTGGATATCTGTTTACCTGATCTAGACCGAGACCAGACAGCCACTGTCCCCAGCGCGTTACTGGTCAGCATCAAGGGCATTCCTGAGCAAAAGACAGCGATGTGTTCGTTCATTTGGCAGTTAAGATGTTCCTCGGATAATCTAGTTTTGATAAAAGCCCCAATTTTGAGGCCAGGAGCGAAGCACACGGAGTGGTAAGCGCCACGGGGCCACTCGGCGCGCATTCAGGCGCGAAGCTCTAGGACCTCCCTGGCACATTTATTGATCATTATAACAAAATAAACGCCAGACTGGCCGAGACGACAGCAGACAAGAGGTAATTCGAAGAGAACCGGCAAATTAACATCCTGCTGGAAAGCAGGAGATGACCGTCGCTTTCCTGCGCTAGATTTTATCGAGCCGTGGTAGGCTTCTCGGTCGGATGGACCGATGGCCACGGTGCGTACTCCGGCATCCGCCAACTCGTCCAAGCAAGTCACGTTGTGGGGAACAACTGCAGTCAACCTTCGGCAGTCAAAGTGTGTGGAAAATGGGTCACAGAAGTGGAAAAAATTAGTGAATAACCATGCGTGTTATATTTCTATTTGCCATCTCTTTTTTAAAGGAATGGCGTAAAAACGGGTCCGTGCGAAAAATTTCTCTCAGACGCCATTTTTGTGCATCAATTTGTGTCAACGTATGAAAAGTACGTTTGAAATCCTTTGGGTGTCAAGTGTATTGAAAGTTCGCTATTTTCAAACATTTACGACCAAGCTTTTCTGAACAAGTGAGGACACTGTCACTGTAATACCAATCAGGGAAGACACTGCTCAGTTGACATGTACTTCTCATCAAATTCTGATTCCAAATGCTGTCCTTTAAAATCTTTCCTTAGAAAACCATGCTCTTTTGCGTTAATTTACATGACAATGGATCACCAAGAAAAAGGAAATTTATTACAACACAAATGTGAACAATTCCAGCAGTTTTTTGTCCACAAATCAATGCAACCGTCCCTGGGATGACATCACAGTTTTGCTCATGAATATGGAAATTCGCATCAGCTTTAAAACCGAAAAGGCTCCAAAATACCTGTGGAATAGCAGAGCAAAGATTGAAAATAACGTCAATTGGGACATTAAGAATAATTTCAAGGGCTGTAAATTAATTGCATACATGAACGCTTTACAGGATGAGTTGTTCCAACAGTAACTACATCAAAAGGTTGAGAATTAAGTTTTTCATACTTTAGTTGTACGAAATCCCTTGCCGAAGAAATAGAAGTATATAAGGAACTATTTCCACTGCCCTAAAAACCATTAAAGTCTTCAAATTTCACTGAGATTAAACTCTGTAGAGCAGTCAAAATATTTTTAGCGTCAGTCAACGTAACAAAATAACAAACTTACAAGGCCGTCTAAAGCCAAGAAAATTACCGTCTTCTGTTGTATATTAATGTGTATTCCGGCACGCTTTCAAAACTACGTTTCTTTTTGCAATGCTGTTGACACGAGTATAGTGTAGGCATTAAAACTCAAACTTCCGAAGTCGAAATATAACCTAGAAAACCTGCCACTAAACTCCAGTATCACTGATATCTATAGGAATATTTTCTGGTTAATATGTGACCCTTTTACCACAAATTTTCAGTTCCGTTCTTCTTACTATAGAAAGATGTACCACGTCAAATTAACAAACCTCGAAATTTTACACTTTAATGCCAACCTAATAACCTATCTTGGAAATTTTCCCGGAGCATTTATACCAAACAGTGAAACAAATATATAATCCACAGGCCGATGGCTCGTTTGGAAATCTATACCATCTGAACCGATAAGGCCGCCCAGTGGTATACTGCTGGGCGTTCTCATGAATCACGGTTATAACATATCTCTCTGAGTGATGTTTAAAAAAAATTAAAAAGAAAGAAATTGACTGGATTAATTGCAGAACCCTACACCCTAGATGGCCATTAAAATGTTCTATCCATCTGGAGCAGTTCGGTTTAATGCGAAATGCGAAATCCAAAACGACGGCGTATAACCGCTGATGGGGATGGTCTTGAATGATGTGCGGGGACGACGCACCGTCCCATTTCACGCACAGCCGCCTCATATGATGATACATTACTGTCACCGACTGAGCTTATCACGAGGGACCGAGATTGCCCGCATCTCTTTTCCTGCGACAGCCTCGTGAGTGCTTTGAAGTGGAAGCATTTCTGGTTTGTGAGAAGCGAAGAAAAGATTGTCTTAACAGCAGGAGGCTGGGCGTTGGATTTCTTTCACTGCAGTCCCTGCTTAAGTTCTTTTCTTTGCCTATCATTTTGTACACCAATGTGTTGTTTGTGTTGGTATAGGTGGTGCTGTTGGTGGTAGTCAGTGGTGTTGGTTTTTCTGTCAACAGTAAGACTGTACAGATGCGCTCGGCTGAAATTTTTGTGTAGTGAGTGGAAAAGGGCTTTCCGGGGTGGGATGAAATATGTACTGCTGTAAATAAAAAGAGGTAAAAAGGGGTTAGCTAAATACCCCCGAGCGAACCACGCGGAATTCGATGGAGGATGAAAAAAATCAACCATTCTTTCCACTTGCGCGCGTTCGAGATTCGAACCAGGACACCAGCAGGCAGGGGAACGTACAAAACTAAAGCTATGCAGACTAGTCTGGCGGCACGGTTCGACGCTTGTTACCCAGGGAGCGACACCAAATTGGACCCATTTGTTTCACAAGGAGTTGGATCGTGCTCTGTGATCCCAAAGCTGGTTCACACTATCCACTTGGCGGATTTCGATGTCAGTGAACCAACGTCAAAACACTGATGGCGATCCTGATCTGCATTAAACAAACCGGGCCTGATGCAGCCTCGCGGGCGTGCACACACCCAAATGTTCCAACCAATAGGGGCCCGTCTTTTTTACGTCACAGACACAACTTTTGCAAATGATGGCGGGTCTTGAGTACAAAACAAACGAATAATTCACAAAGTGTCAAAAAAACGTTCTCAACTATCAAATACTAAACAATAAATACATGTACCTCTGCCAAGTTTAAAAATGAACATGCCTCACAAGTTTTAAAACCGATGAGGTAAATGTGGTCTTTGTGGCAAACTAAATCTGTAATACCAAACTAGGGTGAATTTTCTGCAACCTTTAGCTGCCCACACAACAATGGCAGTCAACGTTTTTATCCAAAGGCCTATTGTATGCTTCAACACTACGTTTACGGCTACATGAACGCTGTGGCATCACCGAAGTTTAACCTGGTCCCCGTGGCGTCTAGCAGGACCCTTCCAGTGGCTGCTCTCTCATCCCGGCACTCGACACCGCAGTGCAATGTTCAAGCTAACTGGGGTGTCCAGGGTATTAAACAGTGACGCCAATCCTCGTGACGCCGAAAGAAAATGCTCTTCTGAGGTTAAATTGTATTCACCAAGAGAGTCCTCACTGTGCTATAGGCTAAATTTGGCCTAAAAACTGGAGGTTGGACATGACGTCGACATCAATCGTATATATCTATTTTGTTATTCCAAAAACAATTAATTAATTTTTTTTGCTATGGCACCAAATCAGAATGTGCAAAGAAATGATCATCCCCGGGCCCGGGGAAGCAGGGTTTCATAAAGGCGTGCGCTACCAAGCGTTTGCCTATATAGAAAGGGGTCACATTACCAGCATCATGGCTCACCTCTTACACTCGGCGTGCTGTCTTCGGTGTTATATACGTGTAGTACCACACAAGCAGAAACTGCATTTGAAAGTCTGTTAATATTGTACCAACATCGATGGCGGGGGTACATAAACAAGAAAACGTCAAACTTGTCAGGTCAAGCCTCTGTCGCCTACAGTGCAAAGGGAATACTTTTCGGTGACGTCTCACTAATCGAATGTCAACTTTTTTCCCGTGATGCATCGCGAATGAAGCGTGAGGAATTTGCAGGGCTGAGGAGTTAGTCTTTTATGGACTGTCTCTTGCATGAATCGTTGCTGAACTAGTCAATAAAACGCACGCAAGCGGCCATCGATCTTCAACGGTTGTCAGCTAGCATCTTATCTACCTTGAGGCGGACTTCGTTAATTAAGTACAATAATGGTTTCGTCTGTCTGTTCGTCGGGCAATCTGCCCGTCTGTTGAGCTTTTGCTGCAGTTGTACATCTTCAGGTGGTTGTGAGTGGGGAAAAATGAGGGTAGTCATTCCCATCAACAAGATACAATGGTAAATATTTCAAAAGTTGTAAACAATCCACTGTAGTGTTGCGTTTAATACATTTTCCTGGCGGAATGAAACCGCAGTGGATAAGCCCAGCGATCTCATCGGTCATCTCCCATACGGTGTGGATGAAAAAAAGCACGAATGCCCATGATCCACGGACCCGTACCGTCAAAACGACGACACCACACCCTAAAGGCTCCGTGGATGCAAATAAACGTATTTTATCTAAAGCCGCTTAAAGTGCAACTCCGAGTTTCAAGTGACCTCATTTTTCCAGTTTTGTTTTCCTGCTTCAAAAGGTATTTGGTTTTTATGCTAAGGTACATTTCCATATTCATGAGCAAAACTGTGATGTCATCCCGGAAAATCAATGTTGCTAGGTGCACACCAAAAACAGCTGGAGTTTGTGATAGTTTGTAATCCTTTCCATATATTATTTCTTTGCTAATTTACTGTGCAAGTACATTAGTATCACAGTATACGACTGCGTGAAAACATGATATCATTTTCAATTCACACATCCCCAAAGGACATCAGATAGTTTTCTTTACATTGGAAAGGAGAATCAAAGATGTACCAAAAAGGTGTGCCTGAAAAAAAACCGCACGGACCCTTTCACTCGTCACGCATGGCTCTGTCCGCGTCTTTGGGTAACTCCTCTTCGTGTAAAAGGTCATATCTTGTACGTGAGGTCCACAGGAGCCATTTTAATAGACATGCGCTGCTGTCGGTGGACAATACTGACGACATGATCTAGTGCAACATTGTATAAAATCAATCAAGGCACTAGAAAGAAGAAAATTTAAATTTTTCCATTTGCAGGTTTTATAGAATTCAGATCTGCTCTCAAAACATCAACACAGCCCCCAACTATAATAACTGCCGAAATTATGTTGTACTATGGAGCATGGCTCATCACAGCTGAAAGTTTACTTTCCTCTATACAAACCACGCATATCACTCAAAGGTCTCCAATCTTTAAAGAATTAACCTTGATGACCGAATTTTGAACTTTCCTTTCCTGGGGTAATAAGTCTTGCAAATGAAATTGATAAGAACAAAATAAAACATAAAGACGCCCCTGCCGTCACCTTTACGTTCTTCTTTGAAAAATGAAATAACGAAGGATATTATTCAACCAACTAAAATGATTGACCTACTAATTGACCAATCATCGACGACTAACTGACCTCACCAAAAACAATGACAAATGGGCATTCGGCTCAACGCGCCACTGTGTGAACCCATTTCATATTGACGCCTTCAAAGGCGAGGTACCAAATTTGCCACTATTGGAGGTCATTTCCAGAATTGGGTCGACCTAAAATCGGTTTTTTTTCAACTGGCGCGACCTTTTTCGCTCTCATTGGCTTTTCATCGGGACGCTTAATTAGACGGGTTGTATTCAAGGAGTTGCACGAGGTGTCGACTTCACTGAAATAAGATACAGTTCACTGGTTGCCCGGGTGCCCGACTCTCGTACTCGCTCATTTTACGAAAAAAAGAAACGATCGTCGGGGCTAATTTTGTGGTTATTTCGACCGATGCCATCAACTATGAACGGCCAAGGGACGGTAATTTGCACGCACTACCAAAGCGGCCCTTCTGTAGTGGCATATCAAGGGGCGGGAAAGTTTCCCCCCCCCCACACACACACATATTGGCACCTTTCTGTATAGGGTATTGAAAGTGGCAAACTTTCGAAATGCCGCTACCCCCGGGGGTCTTTTATGGATGAAAAAATACCCGTTTTGCCCCCTGGACGCAAAACTTGGATACGCCAATGTTCTTCCCCGTACCCCCGATCGCGAGCTCATATTCGGAAGCCCGCAAGGAACCGAATTTAATAAAGATTTTCGTGTAATTATTTCCCCCAATGGAGGAGGCGCACAAGTGATTACGGGGGTGGACCAAAAGGGCACAGGAATGATTCGTTAAACGAAAGGGGAAAAAAACCAAGTCAAACTAGAGAAAAAGGATAAGGCCTTGGAACAAAGAAACGGGAGAGACGTTGACCATGTGGATGAGAATGTTTAAAATGGTATTGGACGAAAGGCGGGAAAAGGCTGGGGCTTTAGCAAAAAAATTGAATAATCTGTGACGACTGAAACAATTTGCCAGTCTTATTTCACAACGTGGACTTGGAAAGTGTTCTAGATTTCCCCAAAGGCCGAAGCGTCAGTGCAACTTGATGCCTTGCGTATGAGGAGCGGTAGCTACAGACATGACTAATGCTAGGCTGCGTGATTGCGTACCAAAAAACGAGCACGGCAAGAAAGCACCATAAATTGATGTGCGGCACATGGAAGATGACGATAGAATATATCGTTTAATTTTCCGAACATCGGAAGTTCTAAAAGGGTTCATTGGACAACATACGCCACGAGGTAGCGTTACACTGCTTACTTAAACGGTGTCTTAGCGTGCGTGTTCGTCGTCTCTTTATTTCACTCATGTTTTGATTTCTTCAAGGGTCACATCAACCACGGGAAGGGATCAAGATTGGCAATTTTTCGGCAAATGATTTCAAGAAAGATCCAATAGTTGTCAAAAAGTTAAAAAGTGACAGGAGGGGGCATTTCTTCCTTTTTTCCACATTTTATTCTCCAATGTTTAAGCACTTGCCTCTATGTCTTCGCGAAAACGTTCCGGTTTGGAATGTTACACGGTTCAACCATTAATTTTTTTCTGCGTATTCTTACAAATCCTTGAAACTGATAAGTATGTGCGCCTTTACGTCACCTTTCACGATTGTTCAAGGTTTTTAACCTCTACTGCTTAATTGAGGAAACATTCTTGAATAACCTCCCCATTAAAACGGAAAAAACAAGTACTCTAATGCCTGCTTGAGTACCATAAAATTATTTTCTTAGACAGTGGATTTATCATCGTAAATGCCAAAATACCGTAGACGTTTGAAGTGTGATCGTGTCAATAGACTGAAGCGCCTCTCAAGAACGATCGCCAAAGCTTCCATCGGATGGGACTACCCACCACTGTTCATGGGCAAGGCATTTAAGAGCAAGATGCTACGATTCAAGGGAGCTGGTTACGTATTATAATACGCATCAAAATAAAGGCACCTTTCCATATGCGCGTCAACACTTACGCCAAGCGCTACGCATCCGTCGAAATCGCTCCCGGGATGATTTTGACGGCCGAACGCAACGCACTCGTGTGTTATGTTAATGGGGTCGATTTTTGTGTCCGTGAAACTGACACAAAAACGCATGGGCGCATCTTGTATGCAAAGTAGGCAAAAGACATGCGCCTTAAGACGAAACAGTGTGCACTTCAACACACACAAAAGGAAAAGTGGAAGTCGTTTGAGTGGGTTTGCTTGGAACAGTGGGTAACTGAATTAAACCCTGGCCCCTATAAATATGTCTCTTTCGGGAAGAGTTTCTTTTAAAGATTTTTCTGATCGTCTCCGTTTTTTAGCATTAGAGTGGTCTGTTTCAGTGAAGGGAAAATAACGCTCTCACTCCAACGCATTTATGTTGTTGGCATTGGTTAGGCCGCAAATTAATGTCTCATTTTTCACTGTGTAATACGATAATACATTATCGGCAGGCTTGTATGCTTGCATTTTGCGGCAAATGCCTCAATTATTAACGACGGCGATGTATTTTTAAATCTTTACACAAAATTAAAGATGGGTTCAATATTCTTCTGCCCGAGACAGGGGTAATGTTAATCGTCGGCAATTTTATAACTCAGCAAACTGAATTCACCGGATTTAAAGGTTACTCGCTGTCATTCATTGGTCATTCCTGAGCACAAGGCGGAACTGTTTTGCCGCCAAATATTGTCGTATTGTCTGCTAACGGCGAGCTTTCTCCACTTGGGCAGAGTCGGGCAATTTAAGTCCTTCTGGTTAGTACTATCATGACGGCAATGGTGCACTTAACGATTCAGTTATGTTTTCAAATGAATTCCGAGGGTTCGTTGACTTCTCTCAGTTCGTCTGGTGCACAGTACCAACCCCGACCCGCTTTGGGAGCAATTTAGACTTCCACAGATGCGAATATCTTATGCTCTCATCTACTTTCATGCACTATGCACTATAAGTGACCTTTGAAATCAACACCCTGTGTGAGTGCAAGTGCGTGCTATTGGCAGAACCACCCCCTCGTCGTTTGAAAAGAGCCATACTGGTCGGAAGTTTTCATTTTTAGTCCATAAGGCCATAAGGCGCGGCATTTCATAGTCGTCTGTGAACCGGCAAAGTGCCGTTCTCACCAAAGAAGCTTCCGCTGCTAGGAAAATGGCGCCCTCTCTTGGTCCTGCTCGTGGCGGAAAAAGCACTGCATCTTCCAAAAATCCTAAAGTCGACTGCAAAACTCACAGCAATCAAACAGCTGCAGGTGAATGATTCTTTTTTTTAAATAGCGTCCTGTCTCAGGTGTTATATTTACAGAAGGGCTGTTCCAAAACCGTAATGCCGTAATGACACAGAATTAATGCACCCAAAGACCGCATGGCATGCGAGCAGGAGCAGCCACAGAAAAGTTACCCACAGGTCATCGAAATGAATGGAAAATTACACCATTTATCGTCTTCAAGATAGCTAACTTCCCCTAGATATTTGCTCACAATCAAATTGGCTTAGCTCTCAGACTTCAATTTAAAAACCTACAATAGACGGACGCGACAGTGTCGCACTTCACACAAAAACTCTTTTCTATGTCCTTCCATTTTAAAAAAAGGTCTTGGATGTTGGGCTCCACGACTTGGACTGGAGGTAAAGTCACTGAATACCTTCTTTTTTCATGAGTTGAATGCCTTTTTCAGGTTTTTAAAGGTTTTGAAGACAATAAACCGTTTCCTGGTGCCTGACTAACAATAGCCAAATAAGAGACGAGTCACACAGACCAGAAAATATGTTATTCGATTCTGGCCGGAGCAAGAGAGGCCACCATTGCGAATCGTGACGATTCACGGGCAGGCTGTGAAAACCTGAGCGCCGGAATCAAGATTTGATTTCACTTTTTTGTGAAATAAGAGAAGAGAGGTTGTCAAAAAGTGCGACAGTGGATCCACCTTTATTGTTTGGAACGAGAACCCAAAATGTCCCGCACTCAGACGGTTTTATTTTCTTTTTCGCCTTTTTCGAAAGTTCGACAGAGCTCGCGTATCAAAGACCTTGCAGTCAGACCGGTATTAACTGGCATAAAATTTGGCCAGCATTGCCAGAGGTGGAATTGAACATTTCATCTGTTGGCAGATGAAAATTTCATCTGTTGGCAGATGAAATTTAACATTGCAAAATGTTATACTATGCATATAGCCTGCAAGAACAAAACTATGTTTTCGACCTATACGACGAATGGAAAACAACTCGGGAAGACAAATAACCATACTTACCTGGGAGTAAAAACTGATTTGGGCTGATCATATAAGCAGTGTCACTTCAAAAGCAAACAAAATGCTTGGGTTACTCTTTAGAAACCTCTACAGCTGCTCTCTAAAGGCGAAGGAGATTGCCTACAAAGCCCTAGTTAGACCCAAGCTGGAATATTGTGCGAGTGTCTGGGATCCGTATCATCAAGATAACAAAAAAACAGGCTAGAAGCGGTCCAGCGGAGGCGGCAAGATTTGTATGCAAAGACTTTCGACCAAAAAGCAGTGTTTCCTAAATGATTCAAAATCTGGGATGAAAATCTCTGGAGGAGCGTCGAGCCATCAGTAGGCTAACTGAACTGTATAAATCAGTGGATACGGATTATTATCAGGTTAATCCGAAAGAGAAGGGATTGCAACACGGATATCAGCTTCTGTTTCCTGTTCCCATCAATCAGCACAAAAAGACTGTTACAAATTCTCCTCCATACTCAGGACCCTTGTGGAATGGAACCATTTGCCGGCTGAAATAAGGGAAGCCACAAGAATTGATACCTTCGGGACAAAACTATCTAGTATTGATACAATATCAATAATCAGAGGTGCCCACCACGTGTGTTAGAGTCAGCTAGCCATCATGCACTTGCTACTTAAAATATCCCGTAATGGAGGTTGTTGCAGTACTTGGAAGAAGAAAAAAAAGAAAAAAACAACCTGAGAGAACTACAAAACAACGGGGACACTTAGGTCAAGTCACCGCACACAGTCTAGTATCAATGCGCAATAAATGCCACGAGAAATGAAATCGGGATGTAGCCAAAATTAGGCGTGTCCCACAACAGCCCCGCTGAAGCAAAGTCGAATTCACGACGATCAACGGCTGTTTCGGTTGTAGAATAATTATGTTATTTTATTTGGAAAAAAAATCTCACGTAGGCACTTACGGTCTTACTTTACCTACTCGCAAGCTTTGTACGTTTGTTTGTGAACGTCATGTTCCATTAGGTAGAAGATCCTGTACACTTTACAATGAGGGAAGAACTACCCTTTGACAAATTGTGCCAAAACGTAAGGCAAACACCATCGACCAAACACAACGGCTTAAGTGGGGATCCTTTTTTTTCCGGATTCCTGCCTGCCCAGACAACGACGTGCGGGCTTGTGGTCCGTTCCGACGACTGGTTCCCTTCGGGCTAGACATTCGCACGGCTTCGCCACTAAGCGAATTGGTGATCATTGCAAGTGCTGTTCCTTTCTATCCCGACACCTACTGAGCACGCACTCGAAAATGGATTTTGCTCCAATCTGCCTCAGGTTTGGTCGGGCTCTGATGGTGTGCGAAACCGTTTGTTATTTACGAGAATGAGGGGAACGGAGCGTTGGTCACGTGACGCTGGCACTGTGCGACCGACGGGGCCTCGGGGACGGACGGTCGTGCCATAGGCGCGCTGCGTAGCTTGGAAACAGCGCGACTCTCGGCTATGCGGAATTATGAGCGGTGGGGTAATGTCGCTGGCGAATGATGGTGATCATTGAAACGCCGGTAACTGTGATTAAATGGATTATGTTTAGCACGCTTGTCCGTGCCATTGAGTCCTAATATTATCCAAACAAGACGAGAGATGTTCCATCAGGAAGGTGAATGGACTAAGCAGTGTCCCAGTAAGCTAAAGTGATCAATCTTTCCCAGGTTTTTTAATTTATACCTCAGTCTCCCGGGTCTCACTTTAGAGTTCGATACAAAATCTAATTCGTCACGGAGGCCACATTGGCGCAACGAGTAATCTCGCCTTCAATCAGAGTGGCCCAGGTTCGAATCCAAGTCAGGCCGGTATCTGCGTTGTTGGCATTCCCCATCAAAGCCCCCAAATTCCAAAGAACCAATTTCGTTTGGATTTTTCTTTTTCTTTTTGTTTAATTCAGCTCTTAAATGAACGTCTTCATCTTTTTTTTCCACGCAGGTTTTTTTCTTCCGGATTGTGGAGCAACACTGCCGACGGCCAACTTCAAACCTTCTTTCTCTCGGGCCACAATAATAAGGAGCGAAATCAAAACCCCTCATTATCTTGTCTGTATCAACGCTTAAGAGGAGCGGCGGAAATTGGAGAGAATATCGATACACGCGGGAGGGGGGTCATATTAAGAGCAGATTTGGAGGGGGTGGTGTGCAATTGTGGAAAGAAACAGACGCCAGGGGGGAATATTAAGGAGGTTGTGGACACAAGGTGGAAGCGGCGAGAAAGGGCTATTTTTTTAGGTCAGGGCGAGATATGAAATAATGGTAAAGGATACCAAGAAAATGCTGGATGCATATTGACTGCTCGAGTGTAAAAAAAATATCGAGAACAAAACGGAATGAGTTCGCTTTCGTCGTTTAATTTATATTCATTCGGACGGGCACTGATTTGCAATTCACTGACTTCCCTGAAGATTTACTGTTTAAACGGTTCGAAAAAGTTCTGAATCTGATGTGGCTACCAGTGTGCAGGCACTTAAGCTCTAAGAGAAGTTCGTGCTTAGAACCTATAGCAAAATGCGCAAGGGGGATTAGACAGCTCGAGGGCAATTTATTTTGGAAGACTGTAGAACGATGTTGCTTACACAACAAAACCCCGGAAAGCTTTCTCGCTTGTAGCCTGGAGAGAGCCACGAAGTTGGCCTGCCATAAACACAAACAACCTCAGATGATAAAATAGGGCATGCATTAACTCTACCGGCCTCTGCCAACTACACTTTAATGGGCAGTGAGTAAAAGGCAAATAGATTGTGAGAGTGGGAGAAAATAAAGGAAACGGTTTTTGGCAAGTGGGGGTCTCCATTTCGCAGATAACTATTGTCCGGTCCAAGAAAAGAGAAGACGTGCCATTGAAGGGGGGGGGGTTGTATGCACCCTAATGGGTCCGGTAGATGATTCCCTAAAGTGCCCGCCGTTTAGGTACAAAAGCACCGGGCGGTCCATCTTTGTGAGAGGAAACAAAACTGCAAGGGCTGCGTTAGCGAGAGCCTAGAGGCGGGGGTTAGATTTGGGGGAGGCGGACAAAAGCCTGTTTATGTTCGACTGTTGGATCTGATCACCTGATATTGATTAATTGATCGGTGGTCGGCAAAGACGGGTGGCCTTTTGCAGGTGTTCTGGTATCCAGATGTCATTTATCTTAATACGACCCGGACAATTCCAGTCCCATTTACTCTTGGACAAATGTGCCTGATTTTACGGCTCTTTGATTCCCGCCCCAATTGTCAAACTTTGGCATCCCCACAACCCGTAAAGCAACCACAAATACACCGCCTAGATTTGAGTGTGTTCTGGTTTGTAAAGCTCCAATTAAAGCAAAGGAAATACACGATAATCTTATGAACTCGTTGCAAGTTTTACATTACCAACAGTTCTAAACACCGTTGAAAACATGGTTTCTTTTTAATTTAATTTAGACAACACTTGTCGAGACGTCTCGATCACACTATACGGACGACGAGGAACCCTTGGATGTGTTTACATTTAATAAGTCACAGTGCACCAGTTGGTCTTAAAATAAATAAGCCCCTTTTCTTCATCTTAACAGTCATTATATTTCCCATGATTGCTATTAAACATTGCCATTATAACTGCTTGAATGTTACCGTTGCATTCTTGGGTCATCTTTAAAGTTTGGTGTCTAAAGTTATCCCCGTAGAAGCGGCAACAGAAGCAAGTAAACCTTAAAGCAGTGGTCTCGTTGCCCAAACCTCGACTCGATTGTCTACGAAGAACGACTTTCCAAAATGCCTGCGATACGATCTTTGGGTTATCCAATTTTCATCAAGCAGCTATACCACCCATGAAACGACCGCTCTAAGTCCCTCTTTCTCCCTTAAAAGAACCCGCCCCCGACCACGACATGCCCTTAAAACAATAATCCGCGCTTCGCCCTTCACTGTTTGCCCTGTTAGCGCCGTCTGACACATGTCGCTCCGCGTACTGGATAATCGGGCGCGAGAAACGTGCCCAACAGCCGTCCCCGTCGCTCGGGAGATGACATTACACTCTTCGTTATAAAACACGAAGACTGTTGACGGTTATGAGATTAAGGTATCGCTCCTGGAGTAAGGCCATTTTGTTGGATGGACTGCGGAGTTTGCCCTGCCAAGTCAAGAGCGGTTAACGCGGGATAAACATCGCCTATACGAGCTCCATCAGGCTCTGTCGTGGTGATCATAAGAGTCAAAATTTTGGTGTTCGTTATTAACGTCAACATGAGGGAATAAGACGCATTGGCGTAGGTGAGGCGGTGAGCTAAGACTCGGATGACGGAGACAGGGAGGGGGCCCTGTTTCTTGCCTCAAAAAACACTAAAACTGAACGTGACATCCCACTCTCTCCTACTGAGGCCAAATATGTGGTCAATAAACCCAGTACAGTTTCCCTAGTTCCCTTGAAATATGCTGTTGCGGTACAACAAAAAGGTATGGAGTTTGAAAAAGTTATCCATCACTGAATTATATAGGCCTACGTTCGTACAATTCACCTGATTTTCTTGTCTGAGATCGAAGATCTTCCAAAGCGAAGAAACCACACAGATGGACGCGTATGTCACGTCCGGGTTTCTACCTTTGTTCTTTGCTAGAGTTTACACGTTCAAAACAGAGGGTTAGCGCAATTAGATTTAACAGCATTTTCTGCCTCCCTTGAAGAGTTCGGAGTTTGGTAACTGTTTATTTTCAGCCCTGCAATGGTAGAGTTCGAGACCACATCAATAATTACGCCACAGCACATTACTAATGGATACGCTGTAGGCCTACAGATGATCGCTCACAAGTGCATCAAGCCATCAGCAAGTTATGCCTTTTGACTGATCAGAGATTATGTAATCGGGCGTAAAGGTTAGCACCCTACCAGTGGACGGCCTTTGGGGCGAAGAGGTCAACATTTGTAATCCACCTGAACCTTAAACTGGAGGACAAAAACACAATCATAATGGAGTTCATATTTCAAATTTGTTACTTAGTTTAAGCAACTGGTTCACTCCAGTTTGAGCTCAGACAGCAGAAAAGCTTATGCATTTGCGACAACAACAATGTTATGGATTATGACGCTGAGTGCGCGGATAAAAAGCCAACTTGAAATCCCTTGGACTGGATGGTCGTTGAGCTGCACAACGACGGGTGTCGATTTGTCCCGGTCTCTCCACGGCAGGGAGCATTATCATCACACCCGTTAATGAAAGGTAAACAAGGAAAGCAGACTGATACGAGTTTCGAAGTTTCGAGCAACGTACTTTGCCCTTCATCAGACGGGTAAGATGACATTCAGTCTGGCATCTGTTTGAGTTTTAATCTTTTTCTTCTAATTTCCTCGTTCCTCTCTAACGACTAATCAATTTAGTCCTGTACACCTGTTGTGAACACCATGCAAAGCGTCAAACCATAAAGAATGAAGGGTCTTCTACAACAGTTACCAACTGATTAATTTTGGATTTTGCGGCACACTTCCTCAATCCTCTTGGGGAACGATAAACACAACCTTGATCTTTATAGAATAAACCCATTCCTTAGATTAAGCCAACATCAATGTAAATACGTGTCAGTGATTCTGATTACCTAGTAAACCATAATATATTGATTCTTGAATCAAGACAGACTGGAAGATGAACTGGAGCAAAATTTCGACGTTCCACTTCCAAGATACACGAGTAAAGTAAATTAAGACAGAGGCAAAACATGCATCTTTTTTGGTCATAATAAGGTAAGTTAGTTCGGATTTGAATTTGCCTTTTCATAAAAGGCAAATTCAGGAGGATCTGAGCAGTTATGTTGCAGGGAAAACGATGACTTCAAAAATGTGTGGGAAGTGACGGACATGAAGTCCTTCAAACGACTACAAACATAGTAGGCCTAATCCATTCCCTCCAAGAACACCGAGCGCGACAAGGGTCTCTTTTCTACACTGAGCAGTCCATTCAGAAAGAGAAAAAAAGTTGGTTTGTGCTTAAGTCTCCCATCCCATTGAGATAAAAAGAACTTCCACCGCTAAATCCACTTAAGTCCACACTTTCTTTGCCGTGGCAAGATAGGTCCTTTTCAGTACACCGTGTCATCGGTGTAGCACCGTGCGACCATTCGATTGGATCTAAATAAACACTCGCTGTGCCATAGTCTTGTCGCAGCGCTCACGGAACCTGGAGTGACTCGTTCAACGCCAGCGTGAAGAGAATTCCATTACGTCTCCAAGGCTTCGAGGGCTCTGCGCTCCGGCAGTAAAGGATTTGTTAAAACATAAATCCAAACCCCCTGAACAAAGTCGAGATAGGTCCTTCACAAAGCATACTGGCATAAGTCCAAGTCCACTTGAAAATGTTCGGATGTAGTCAAGGGTAGTTTTTTTTTTCAAAACTGTTTTGCAATCTAAACACCTTACAAAAGCTTGTTGTGGCCGTACATGCGTGAACAGCCGGAAAGAGCCTACGATGAGATTTTCAGAGAAAGAGAGGAAGGTTTGTTCATCGGGACGTAAATCCTCATGGAGATAAGGAGTATATATCGCCCGACACACATTTGAGGGGGTGGGCTGCTGAATCATCCTCCCTTTTTTTGCGGTGAGCAAAAAATTAAAGTGGATTGTCAAGAATTTGTCAGATTTTCAACGACTGAAATGCGTTCAACATCACTCATGAAAGGGATAACAATTTTTAAAAGCTATAAATATGCCATTCTGAATAAATATTACAAATGTACATCAATATCATGAACATAGACCTTTATATATGCTGTCATCCCCTCCCCCACTTTTCAAATTTTCATGGCCGGTCAAGCCAGCCCCCATCTTTTCCCACCCCCCCCCACGATTTCCGGCACAGATCTATTTAAATGGAAATTGAACTGTCGTCCAAAAGTCGTGGCCTTAATAAAAAAATGGACTCTTTTTGATTTAGTGAACACTACAACCGACTGACGAGAGCATTGGCCGAGACACCAGTGGTGCGCAAAGGTACTCCTAAGTAGACCAAAAAAAGAGATTCCTACTAACGCGTGTGACCCCACAAATGGCGTGCATGTGCAAAAGCGAAAGATTAATAGTCGTACCAAAAGATCCCCTAGTTATCAAATATCATCTCAAGTTCCTGGGTGAAACTTAAATAAATAAACGTTGACCGCGCTCAAGCCCGTTTTGATTGTTATTTTCGCATCACCCATATCCCGCTCAAAATGACGAAGACACTACGCAGTATAGCATCCCTTTGCTCTGCCGAATAAATTACTTTTCGAACTGAGAAACAAAAGCAGCTCAAGCTCACCTCTGTTGAATGACCACCACTGCTGTCCCAAGTGAAATCGTAAATTCGTCAAGAGAGTGAAACTTGGCGTCAGAATCAACAATCCGTTGATGACACTGCATTAACAGGAAGAGATGGGTTGATAAAACTGGCTCCTTTCGGCATAACAGTTTTCGTCTCGGAAGAGAGCCCGATGTCCGGGATGATGCGACTTGTGGGCCAGGTGCCGGCTGCGAAGCGTTATGATGATATCACGCCTGTCCCTGATCTGGAAGATAGCGCAGCTGGAAGATGAAACAAAAACAGTCAGAGACGAAAACAAAAATACTAGCGGTTTCTGGCGAGCTGAAGGGACCTGGGCGCTGCGCACTCCCCGCGGAGCGCCGTTATTACACGCGCGAGCCCGGCAGCGCGTGCAGGCGATATTCGTCCGACCGGTCTCTCGGCACGAGTGGAAACAACTGACGCCGGCTCGTCACTGGTGAACTGTTTTTGATTTGAGTACGCCAGCGATGCCTTACATGTATCAGCAGGCCCTCGTGCATCCACGCAACCGGCCAAACAGTGTAGGTCTATGTGCCGTGCCCACGTATGCCACACCGACAAATCCGCACCTGCGATCGATCGATGACCGGGACCCACTTACAGAGAGCGACCAAGCCAAATTGACACGGTGGAATTATCCAGCCAGCTTTTAAGCAAAAAAAAAAACCCTTCATCTGAAAGTGGTAATCGGCAGTTCAAAGCTGGAATGAAATCGATGGGCATTTAACGGACAGCAACCAGGAAAGGGGGAGAGAGATGGAGCTGATTCCAATCTGCAACAGCTGAAAATTGAAATCAAGTTGTCAAGACCTTGTTCTGGAGCAATCTAATCGTCAAGAAACGCACAAGGAGCAATTGTACAATGTGGGCTATTTATCAGGTTGTTATTGTGAAGGCATACGCGTACCTTCTCAGGGGCGGGTCCAGGATTTTTTCCCGGGGCGTCAGGCCGGAGACTTTTTTGTTTAATATCTTATACATGTATTTGCAGACAAGCAGAGACGATGATGAAACATTATTCATGTACATGACTTACATTGTCTAGAGTAGCATTGGTGTTCTTACCTTAGTTATTTTTCATTATTTCCCCCCTTTTAAAATCTTTTTTGGGGGGTCTCAAAGCAGCGAGGGGGTTCGACCCCCAACCACCACCCCGATCCTTGCCTGCTTATCTATTAAGATACATGTAGGCCTATAAATGTAATACACGTGTGAAACTATCTGAAGGATCGGTTATTACAAAAATTTATTAATTTAACTGGTTGTTTTGAAACAATCATCCTGTGTCCAGAGTGGAGCGGCGTAATTATCAAAAGCCTTGAAATGAAGTAAACTAGTAAAGGAGTTTTGAGACGTCACTCGAAAAAAAAGCGCGTTGATTTATTCAGAACAGTTAGAGTTGATAAGGAATTTCATCAGACCTGAGTACCACTGCTATAATTTATTGCTGCGAATTGACAAGACTCACTCTGACCTTTACAAAACCGTTGCTTGAAAACATGACAGGCTGCAATTTTTTCCATTATGCACCGTTTAAGGCTGTGGATGTATCACTTACGCCGTTAAAAGATGAATGCATGAAGCACAAGGCGAATATTAACGGGCCTGTCAACATAACTGATACTGGCTTATATATCACTCAGTTGGCTTTATGTACACACACTTGTAAAATGTAATAAATAAGTCAGAAAGTTAATCTTTACACTGATGCCAAACAGTAAAAAAAACCAAGCGTATAAAAATGCAATTCTTTTTTACTCTCATGCTCAATTTAATGTGACAGAAGCAATTGGTTGGTATTTAGCTCTGATAATGTTTAATGCATTTCAAATCAGTGTACGTGTCTGTGAAAAGTGATTTAATGTAAACATTCCATCAAAATTTGAAAGGATGTCGAATATGACAACTTGAATTAGCCTTTCAAAAACTGACATATACCCCGGGCGGAATTTCGCGACAAGTCACAGAACTGAAAGTCAATAAAAAAAACCAATCACATCAAAGGATAGATGCTAACTTCCAAATCATTTCAACGTTCATCGCAACACCGAATAAATTCGGACCTTTAGCCAATCACTCTGGTATAATACTAATCGAAATGAGGGGCCGGTATGGGGTCTGCAAGTTTCAGGGATCAAAACAGTTTACAAATGGTTTGGATCGTAACACAAACTAAGATGACATATCAGGTGAGCAGGCCACCATACCACCAACATCCCACTCCGCATGCACTTACGGAACGGTGGACATAGAGGATGGTGGACACCTAAGGTTATATTACCACAGCTATTGAATCCACTGAAGGTCAAGAGATTACGGCGATAATTTGAAAGCGTTTTTGTGTGTTGATGAAGCGCTAGTAATGGGAGCATTACTGGTATATGTTGACGCTTTTGTGAATTTCAATATGTCGCATTGCCTACTCGGAGGGAGGTTGGTATTTTGTGAGCTTTGGTTCATTCCGGGCGTTTCTGGGTGTCGTTTTTACACCCCATGTCCCCATAAAACGCAACCAGAGAAACATTATTTTAATCTTCTCCTAATATGAATGCCTGAAATTGTTGAAGTTTTGTTTCAAATAAAGCTTAGAATGTAATTGTTTAAAAACTGATGATTTCATTCAAATCCGATGCACACATATGTAAGATTGACTGTTAAAGCTTCTACTAAACGGAACCAAATATATGCCGAGTTACGTGATTTGAAACATCTCTGCAACGCGACGTTTAACACGAAAGTTTCGATACAATTTGATATATAAGCTTCAAGTTATTGATACCAAATCAGTGATTTCTGACAATGCACTTTGGGATAAAATGAATATAATGTTTGGGTAGTGGGGATTTTGGGGGGCACGCTGCATAGCTGAATTAAGCTCGGTTTAGGGCTAATAGGATGAGATTGGCGTAAAGAATAGGATGTAAAATAAAATGTGCAAACGTATCGATATGAAGTGTTACAAAATAGTCAATGTTCCAACAGAATCAGTGAATTTCCAACCATCTAACTGTAAATGCTGCTGGCTGCAGGTAGCAATGACTCTCCGTTTATAAGAATTCGGCGTGGAATTCAACCCAGTCCTCGGTGTCATTATCCGCGCAGCAGAAGCCCAAATTACCTTTCATTTCAGAGAATAAACACAGACAACGGTAGACATCTCATAATGGTAAAATTGGGTCCTGCTTTTGTTAAAAAAATAAAACTTTTGTAAGATGAACACGTGCATGATCTTCATGAACCGAATCAAATATCCCACGTATGCATGTAGCTGCGCACAATTTCCTCCACGGTCCCGTGACATGGTCAGCAACGTTTGTTTGAATTGATCACTAAGGTTGCATCCGAATCTGTTGTCTAGAGCTAGGTCTAGGTCTTCCCTCCATTGGAAATGTGTGGAGATGCGTAGACAATAGACCTAGCCGTAGCTCTGGAAGGCCATTTCGGACACGTCCTAAATACCCGCCGAGCCTCAATGAAGTCCGAATGTCCCCTACGCGATCAAGATTTTGTTTTCATTATCAATTCTTCCACGCTGTATGGCTCGGTAGGATGAGATCACGGGGCATCTGTTATTAAATCACCATCGTCATTACGGGATTGGATATAGGTACAGTCCACTGCGTTTGGATACTATAAAACACAAACCAATTTTGGTAGAGGAGAGCGGTTGCGAAGAAATTAGGCTAGCTAAATACAGAAAATACTGGCTTAGCAAATCAGGCCACCAGTCCTTGTGCCATGCGTTGTATATTGTTTGCAAGTGGTCCTCGGCGTGTTTTTGTTTAGCACTTTAACTTGTTCAGCAGATTTTGACTGCAGGACAGTTTTATAGGCTACATCCGAATCCGTTGTCCAGAGCTTGGACCAGGTCTTTGCTCCGTTGGAAATACGCGGGGACGCAATGAAACTAGACGTAGCTGTAGCCCTTTGTCAGACTAGGCTTCGAATTTAATTCGTCAACTGCACGATGTAAACGAAATCACAAAGGCTTGGTTTCACCCGTTGTGACTTAACGCTTGTAAGACACTTAAAATGTATGTCATTGCTGGTTCTTGGGGTGGAAGGATAGCATAAAGCACTTTCATTTCAGAAGGAAAAAATCAAGCAGGGTTGAATTAAGAACTTAGGTATAATTAGCAAAGATATTTTCATTTTAACATAAAGAAGAGGAAGGGATGGCCAAAATGATCGTTCTCAGAAATCATGAAGGAGACTCTTTACATTGGGAATAATAAAACCAAGAGAAGATCACATTCTTATACCTTTGAGAAGATCAGTGTTCATTTATTTATTAAAACCATCAAGTTGACAGCATCTGCTACGTCTGTAATTACATGATGTGGTTGACACTTCGGATGTGCTGCCTGAATCATTAAAGGCGTACTCTCCAGGTTTAGAGACAGCAGATGTATCCGTCTTCGATGGAGCGAGACCACACAGAGCAAAGGCACGCGATCACCATATTAGCGACTTCCCCGCGTTGTCCACTCGAACGTATCAATAGCGGGGCGCGCAGACCAAGCTAGCGAGCCAACGAACGCCTTAGCAAAAGGACGGGCGCTTGATTATCATCTGAACTATAATATGTAGGCCCAGGGATGTCATAAACTATGTCACGGGGCTTGCAACGATCATGAAATAAACGTTTACCTGGCTATGAACCAACACGGAGTCCAGCATGCAGTACACTCAGCGAAACGCAAACCAAATTGAAGTTAGCTGCGGAATTATGGGACGCTCAACGGACAGTATCAAGTCGCTTGTCCCCAGCTGCAGAAATAAAGAATGGTATCCCTTAAAGATGTGGCGAAACGAAAGTAGGACACGACAGCCGTAAGGGGTTCGACAACCGAGATGGAACGTCAAAGTACCTCATCCATTATCGAAGCTTCCGTGACAGGCAAACGAATGGTAATTGATGGCCCCTCTAAGCCTCCGTATTACTGATGCCGTGCGAAGATGCACTTCAGTTAGCTAACCGTTTCAGTGAAGGCATCTCACCGTACATGTCTTATCACCGATGAGGACGAACCAAATCGGGTTTCGGTCTAGCACCCCACGATGGGGGGAGACAAATCGGGTAGGAAAAGAAGGAAGTATAGACGATGAGTGAATCACTGACGGGTGGAAGGCGATGCAGGAGGAACGAGAAAAACACAGGATGGAAGAGGAGAGAGATGAGACCGCGAGATGGTTAAAAGAAGGGGAGCAACGCACTGCAACAGGGGCATACGCTCAATGACAAAGTGTTGTCTGACAGAGATCTCAAGAAAGTATTGAAACCGCACCATCTCTCTGCCTCATTTGTTAATTTCTCCAGATTGCTTGTTCACCTTAAACTTGGTTTATTTTCCCCCCAACTGGATGAAGAACGATGCCGTTTATCGCTCAACAACGAACAAATGGGCGCATTTTATGAAAGAAGGGCAAGAAAAGGGAGAAGAGGTGAACAGCGAGTGAGAACACGTCGCCGGCTGCTATTGAAGACGGTCCGTTTCGATTGATAAGCGGCGCAAGAACATCCCATCTGGCCGTTGAGAGCCCCTGAACGGATCTGAAGTGATGAGGATCTAATATAGATCTCCCCCTATTCGCATTCTGTATATACCGCACTTTTTTTACGCGGACGGGAGCAATCACCAGAGGCGAAAGCGCGAGAGGAAGACGGATGAGATGTGAAGATGGACGGCGGGAGGATCATGGAAGAAGGAGCCGGGCCGGCGGAGAAAGGCATGACACGGGTTCGCTTTCAGGCTCGAAGTAAGCAAAGATGGATGGGGGAAACTGACGTGGGACAACCGGATAGTTGGTTCCAAGCATTCATGCACGACACAAACCGTCAGAAATCACATGAAGCTCACGAGGAAACATAGCCTTGCTTACATTAGCAGTACCTCCTGAACAACACAAGTTCTGTTGATTGTATGGTAACTTGACGGTGGATTTACAACCAAATTTGTCAGTTTTCACCGAGAAACATGTATTTCGAGAAACATTTTGAACAGTTTGGTACATCTAAGGTACATCTCTTGCGGTCAGCGATTAAGTTATTTCTAGCCGGAACACTGCACGGAATGGCAGGTTGCTTTACTTTTTAATTAAAGTCTGCGGGAAACCTGATCAGGTTACAAGAAAATCAATCGGGGTTTATTCAGAAAGTATGTTCATTGATGACGAAAGCAGGCCCGGTAATTTTTTGTCATCATTAAATAAAGTCATGAGAGGATCGTACATCTGAATTCTACTCTGTTGAAAAGAATTCAAGCTGCAACATATTAATGTGAAAGGGATCTTATTGAAAAGTCGAATGGTGGATTTAAAGGGCTTATGCAACGTACACGTAAGAAAATCGACAGTAATGAATGCACCCTTGCATCCCTACATGCTCCATGTTCGATTTTCCTGTCTGTAAAGGTATACGGGTGTCTTTTTCTTTTTTTTTGGATGCTAATGTAAATTTGCATATTCATGAGCAAGTGTGATGTCATTTCAGGAAGAAACGTCAATGTTACCACTAAAAATATTCCCGAATTTTAGACATTTTTTGGTCTCATATTTTCTTTTCTTTGGTGATCAGTAATTGATTCAGTTCATGACAGTGGACAAAAAGCGAAATTATTTTTAAGTGAAAAAAACTGAGCTAAGAATTTAAACAGAAATCCCCGATTGAACAATCTGTCTCACTCTAATGACCCCCCACCCCGAAACAGCGCCCTCACTTGTCAGGGAGAGCATGGCATATTTGAACGAACAGGACAAAACATGGATATTACAGGTCGAGTTCGGGCGGCCTTTTCTTGACATGGGGTTCTTGTTCTCGCGCTCGAACAGCGGGAACACGACTCAAGAACACTGTTCTTGGAACGAACAGGAGAACACACCGTCTCCTCATCAGGGTTTTACAGGAACACACGGAAAAACTCGAGAGATTTGATTTTTGAACAGCTGCAAAATGTAGCGACATGGCTGACAAAGCCAGGGACAATCAGAAGTTTTGCAAATGAACTTTAATAATTTTCTATAACATAGAAAAGAATGTGCCTGTTTAAATAGAAAAGAATTCAGCCCGGTTATCCAGACATTAACTCTCGAATAAAGTACATAGACGCCGCCATGTTGCATGTTGCTTGGCACTGAATTAACCACTAGCGATAACCGCTTGTGTGTTCTCGGCGTTCGAGCGGCCAACCCGAGAACAACGAATCAAGCTGTTCGTGAACATACGACAACAAGCCGTCCGAACTCAGCCGAATACTTTTCACACACAGAACAGGAGCAAATGGCTATGGTGGCCTTGGAGGGACATCGCCAGTCGTCAATATTGACGTCAATAATTGCGACCCAATTCACGACTCGTTGCATTTTCCGTCGCAAATATTGCTGCAAATTTTTCCAGCAAGTCAAGTAGAGAGAAACGTATGCTCAACTACATACACAACACCTCTTTTTAACGTTGTGCCCCCTGCGTTATGCCAAAACTCTCCAGCCAAATAACGACTTGAGATCAAGCCGGAAAATGTAGGTCATTGCGCGTGCGCGTGAACACATTTCCGCCTAGCTTGCTGAAAAAAAATTGTGGCAATATTTGCGACCAGAGATACGAGGAGTCGTGAATTTGGTCGCAAATATTAACGTCAATATTCGCGACCAGAGAGCGAGTTGTGAATTTTGGTTGTGAATACTGACGGCAGTATTGACGATTTGCGATGTCCCTATAGGGCCACCATCGAAAGCTGTACAAAATAGGCCTATTGACCGTAAGACAATTAATGTCATAGGCCTGTTAAATGTAACGGAGAGCGGAAACTACTAGTGCTATTGTGGGAAGAATAAGGCAGGCGGGCTACAAAGGTGAATGTGTAACGGCGTGCGATTATATTTATATATCAGACATGCCTATTGGCTGTAATTAGATCACGAGGTACATATTTTCCAGGGAGACGCATAACTCAATTATGGGTTCGATTCCTCACGCTCGCCCAGCAACTTGGAAGACACGGAGAAAAAAAGTGCCCTGCCTGATCAAAGTGCAAACACGATAGCAATGCCTGAAAGTGTCTGGAGAGGTTAAATCGCTCAAAGTCCGCGACACGGCGACGGGGCTCAACGGCTCGCGGCAGGTTCCACTGAGGAAATAAATACAGAAACTGCGCCGCGGCGCAAGGAAAATAAGGCGGGAAAGATGATACGGAAGATTCGGCATGGCCCTCGCAAAAACATCATTTTTACCAGGGCAAAATCTTGGTTGCAGTTTGCTTGCTAAATCGATTTCGTCGCTGGATATCGTCTTTATCATCGTTGATTTTTTTTCCTGGGGAGACGGGAGTGAAAGTACAGTCTGCCCGGTGAAGGCTCCCGCCCGCGTTATCTTGAGGGCAGGGTGAATCGAGGCGATCTCGGGCTTCCGCGAAGGATCATTGACGGAATTTGTCCCCGGGTATTCAGTTGATATGAAACCGATTTTCTTAGTACGAGGTTGACGGGGTTAAGCGGCTGAGTGCAGCACAGTGCAGTGCCTGTCCGCCACCTTTCTACGGTCACATCTCCGTGGGCATCGCGCCAATTCAGAGGGGAAGAATCGAGAAAAGTAAAACACATACGTGTGTGGCTTCCACATCTAGTTTAAAGGCTGGCTCAAAATTGCAGAATGGCTTGGAATTATAAACATTTCTCATGTATAATGCCGTGTGCAGAGGCTTTGCGTGGTAGCCATCTTGCAGGGCAGTTCTTCTGTTCCACGGGGAAGCCTCCTTTGTGCATATACCCTGTTGAACAAAGCACTTACAATGGCAGCCATGATGCAAACCCAATGCACGTACATGTACTGTGATGGTTTCGATTCAAGCCTGTACTTCAGGGAAGAATTTACTTTACTTTTAGGAAAGTGACATTTCCAGAGAACGATTTTAGAAAACTTCATGCTTACATCTGAAAAGAAGTGGTCACAAGATCACAGCCTTCTTTATGGAAAAAAATTAATACTGAATCATTCCTTTCAAACGGGAATCGTGACATATTTCCACAACAACTTTATTTCCTAACGTAGTTCTCGGAAAGGTCAGTGTATGTGGGTTAAGCTGTGAATAATGACACGCGATGAGCTCTGGCCCCTTAATAACCATGTCTCATTTTGCATGCATCCAAAAGACATGAGGAGAATCCCGAGACTGCCTCTCGAGATTTGGCCCGCCTACATTAGCTTGCGAGCTGAGGGGCTGAACCGTTCGCGCGGACGCCTCCGGATTCGGACGGGCCGTAAATTTTCCCGCCCATTAGGCCGTTCACACATTCGGCCCACTGTGAGTTCTTTCCCAGGGTATACGCGCCTCGAGGGGTGTATTCAACTATTTTCCGTTCCCGCCGTCTGGGATCGTGACTAGCTGTGCATACCACAGGTGAAAAAACCTCCAACATGGAAAAAGTCTAATTAAATGTCGTACCAGCTCAGACGATGAAACTGTGCTCATGGACAACGGTTAGGGAACTTTAGAGTCAATACACTCTCTATCAGGCCAAGTCAACAATCTTTATGCAAATTTTTCATTCGAGACAATAGTTTTATCTGATTTATTCTTCATTTTTGTATCTGTTCATCCAAGAGCGCATTTAGCACCAATTAAAGGATGAAGTGATAATTAGAGACAGTGAAGAAATGTTTAGTGTTAGAGGTGGGAGGAAAACCTTAGCTATATATTCCAGATAAAATATTCCCGGCGAACATACAGAATCAGAATCATCTAAAAACCCAATCCACATGCTGACTTAGGTGGGATTCGAACCCGGTCGCAGAGGTGGAAGGCTGCATCGAAACGAGAACAAGGTGAGGAAAATTTAAGGAAAAATATAAACTGACTAAGTTGAAACATTACAAGACAGCTATTAGAAAGTTTTATAACAAAATGTCAGTTTGTACGAAAAATAACATGGAGATATTGAATGCGCATTTCTACAGGGGATATTCCCGACGGCGGATAAATGATCTGAGTCAGGGTTTCAACACCGCATTCTCACGGAGCGCTGCCTCGTGGGAGAATGGAGCCACGCCGTCAAGCCATGAAAGGCTCGACCCTTGTTTGATGAGAACTTGGGGAAACAGTAACTTTGGTGCGCCTTCACGTTTGAAGCTACCGGTACCAGGAATAGTTTGACATTATTTGATGCTGTCCAGAGATGGTATTTCCGGGATCAGAAAGCACAATAGCATACTCAAGATGCAAAGGGCAGGGAGCGAACTTTAAAGGAAAAGTATTGTTTCGGAACGTTTTGAAAGGCGTCCGTAAAGGTGAGAGCAGAAATTGGATACTTTACCTCACCCGGGGCCTCCAGGGAACTGTGTGTTATTTATTTAAACGGATCTCCAGGGTTCGTTTTTTTAGCTCTCAAAAAAGGGCGGAGCCTGCATGAAAGTATTACAAAGCTAACCCACGGAAGCAAGGCTGGATCCAGGTAGGGGAAAAGCACCCCCCCCCCAAAAAAAAAACAAGGAGCCTCATATTTCTGTTTGAAAAGTGAAAGGCGAATTTTTCTCTCTCTCTTTCATTTCTCCTCTCAAATACAATCACGTAAGAAAAAAACACTAAACGTAGCCTCGTCCCTCAGAAAGGCCCCCCCCAAAAAAGCCCCCTCGACAAGTTGGTTCTGATCCGTCAAGGGGACCTTGCTGGTTTAATTATTCATCGGTGATTGGATGAGGCATTTGTGGGAGTGCATGGTGGGGGCGTCAAGCTAAGGGTGGGTGCGGGAGGTAGTTGGAGCACCGACCAATGCAGTAAACAAGACTAGAAAGTACCTCGTGACCAGCATTTACTTGAAACGGGGTGCATCGAAACTGTTGTTTATGTGCGCTACTTATAGGCTCTGAATCGGCTCTGAATCAAGTTTTATTAGTGGACATTACATCTATTTCTCTTGGGTAACCTGTTCATCGGTTCAACACTGTTTCTTCTGATTGTAGGTCTCAGCAACTACGCAAGAGGAGACGATACCAAGCTTTATCTATAATGGTTCCAGAAGAATGCCACAGAAACCTGTCGTCCGGGCAGACTTTCCAACCATCAGAGGACTGGAAACTTGGTCTATGTCGCCCTTAGTGTAGGGATCAAACCACGGTAACTGGAGGTTGTAGGCGCGAATCCAGGGGGTGGAAGTAAACCACCAACCCACCCCCACCACCAGCCTGCTCTAATATCAAATATGTTAATAATTCATTTTAAAAATAAAAATATAGACGAGATTTTTAAAAAGACAACATCTTATCTGAATAAATGTAAGTGCATCAGGAACAATGTAACGCATTAATGTGTCTGTCCGTCGGCAACAATCGGACACAAAACCCTTAAACCCCACCCCCAACCACCACCCACCCGATCCCGAAATAGGAAAAAGGGATATATTCGAAGTGAACTTAAATCTTGCATTTAATGACCAGCCTCTGCCAAAAAACAAGTTCTGTTTTCTTAGTTCACATTTTATGTGTCTCTAAAGTTGTAAGTCTATCTGTGGTACCGGTACAATTCTAGTCTCTTCAATTCTTTCCCCTTTTCTATTCCACTTTAAATGCATCACTGAGTAAACACTACAAATCATGCGTCCATTTATCTCAAAGAGGGTGTTCCTAGGAGGCTTAACGGGAACCCCTTTTGCGACACCCACTCTCAGCCCCCAAGAACAGGACGTCCTTTTCATTACCGCGGACCGAATGCTCTCCCGTTGAATCTGTGTAGCATTGTTCAGCAGAAATGCACACAGGGAGCTCTTTCCAAATCCTCGAGAACGGAGGGACGATTTGTTCCGTCTCGTTGGCATCAGGCATTCCCTTTTGATCTGTTTGTCTGTCGCCAAATACCCCCGCAGTATTCCAATCTTTCTTCTTTAGCAGCTTGAGTTACTCCCCTGGCGCATCGGTGCGAGCCGGTCTCAAAAGATCTCACCCCGCCGACCAAATGAGGGACTTGACGGTGCGTGAACCGATTCGTCACCCGTCGGAGCCACGAGAAAAAACATCTCGGTGCCATATGATAATAGCATGCAATCGGTATAGTTCCTTTTCGTGCGAGACTTCCCTGCCGCTGCGTGCTTCAAATTAAGTAATTCTCGACTCGAAATATTTCAGCGATTCCTCCTGTTCTGTCGTGCGGACTCAGGCTGCCGCCGCGTAATGTTATTACAAACGGTTCCCGAAGGGAAAACATTCGTAACAAGACAAAAAAATGTTGATAAAATATTTGGCTCAACGCCGCGCGTTCAGTCCCTAAATTAAGTTGAAGCACGATCTGTTTTCACGCTGAACTCATCCTGTCTAATATCTCCATGGCAACACAAGAGCTCAAAGAGCTGAGGCTTTGTACAGAAAGTCACAGATTCTGTTCTTTAGTATTTTTCTATTCATACATATATGTCTTGTCAATGGCTATAGAGGCTTTGCGTGGTAGCCATCTTGCTGGGCGGTTCTTTTGTTCCTCAGGGAAGCCTCCAGCTCCTTTGTACATACCTCGTGGAACAAAATCACTGGCCTACAAGATGGCAGTCATGCACACCCTCTATATCAAATTGATCGGGTTGAACCACGGCTTCCACCAAATACCGCCCACATTTTCGTCCTGACAGTAAATAGTGTCCGTGAATTAGGAGGAACATTTGTAATTGGTGATTTTGGACTACAAGTTGAATCAATTCACCCATGGGAAAACTGAACGTTCTTATACCTGCTTTTTTCATAACTTCAATGCGGTTCTGTTCCGGGCCTCCTTAATACAAGTTGATTGTGCATAAATAAAACTATAAAAGTGTCAGCTTTTATTAAACGTAACGGAAACAATTATCAATCTATTAATTTGGTGTCTAGTCCTTCCATGTCCCTGCTACATCTAGCATATGATTTTGGAAGTTTAGAAATTAAATGCTAATTACATTCCACAGAAATAAGAGTACATGTCATTTGAAGCAAATTTCACGGGTATCTCCCATGTCAAATTACACAGGTCAGGTGTAATGAGGACAGAAAAATGTCACACGACGGAGCCCCAAATCTGAACAATGACTCCATTGGCAGTTTGAGTGTCCTACCTGTGTGTTGTCACTTGAGGGAATTCTCTGCAGTCCTTGTTACTGGGAGATACGGTGGCGGAGACTTGAGTAGAATCTTGTTTAGTTGTTAGCCGTATCTGCAGCGTCAATCGGTCCTCCATCCACTGTGAAAAGTGAAAACGATGTCTTCAAGTCACAAGTTTTGTTGTGTTTCTATGGTTCTACTGGCAAAAGTTCAATTCGCACGAAGTTCAGAGCGAGACACTTCCCGCCTTTTGCGACGACAAACTGCAGGTCTAATGGTTTATACGGTCAGCGGCACGGGCAGCGTCCACAAGACTGCGCTTGGATTTGCAGCTGCTAGAAAAAAATTAATCTATTCGCTGAGATCCGATCTCCCTGTGTCGTCCCAAGACATCGAGTGGGAGAATCAGTTACTGCACGGGCTGGGAACCAGACTGTGTTTCATCCTTCTTCATTACTGGGGGGCATGTGATTTTACAATCGAGGCTCGCAAATTAAGACAGCCCGGTTTTGATATCGTCACGTGGAGGCATGGCTGAGGATGGATTACGCGGGCAGGATTTGGCTCAGTCGTGCTCTCTGGTGAATCGGTCGGTGTTTTTGCGATATTGCCAGTCTGGCACCGTCTGGGTTTCCGAAGCCTTTGATATTACTCACTTGTATGAAAAGGAAGCCGTATGACAGTGCGTGTAATTGTTGCATGGAAACCCACTGATCCCCGCGGGGATTTATGCCGTAAACAGTCTGTGTAGGACTCTCGTGCAGTCTTGCCGCGTGTCTTCCTCGAATGCGTATCAAAAAAGAGGCGTATCATACTCTTCATGGGCAATTTCGCTCTGGGTCGGGCCGGCTCCATTTTTATAAGTTTGCACTGAGGAGAAACTAGGGAGAACTTTCTTGGAGGCAGCCCAGCAATGCACACGGCTTGTATAATACGGTTTGTTCCTTCCAAGATTGCAAACTGAGGAAACCCGGGGGCGTGGACATCCGCCGGGGGAGTACGTTACTCCCCCCCCAGCCCATCTTCCCTTTATACGACACCGCGAAACGCAAGACTCGGAGTAGCTAACACGGGACGGTTCTGCATACAGAAAAGGTGAACAACGAATTTTTCATGCGATTTTGTTGCCGTTTACCAGACTTTTGTTGTTTATAATTGAATACTTCGATGCACAAGGAAACTGATGAACACAGGACACGACGAAAGTGTCCCTGTTAACGCAGCATCACCTTATGCAACCATAAATATACAACTGCGCAGTCTAAAGACAAAAGAGTGAAAACTCAGTCTCAAAAAGATTCCCTTATATAACTTCACTCCTAAAGAATGAAAATCACTGACAAAAATAGGAGACGTTTAAAGGACAACTCTTTTTCGAGTTGTCCCTGTGGCTCCCTGGAAGGGTGGAAATTTTACTCTTCTGGGGTGGTCTCCCGCTCTTTTTTTAGAGTGGTTTCCCCTCTTTAAGGGTGGATTTATATGGAACTTACTCAGTTTGAGAGTGGGGTTTTCCACTCTTTTGCATAGAGAGTGGATCGGTAAATCCCTCAATGTGATCAGTGCACGTCGTGTCTTGATTCAAGCCACATCACCTGCTGCTAGCTACATTTATTAATCATGCACTACGATAGATTCGAAACTTCCCGAAGGTGCATCGGTTACGCAGGAGCAAAGCCAGCCGTTTCTGGCATCCAAAAACGTCCAGTGCCCGTGTGCTATAAAAATGACCGTACCGAAGTGAGGCCTTTGAGGTGCTCGTGTCACCGGGGACCCCCCCCGAACATTTTGATGCAAGATATGGGACGGAGCCCCCCCCCCGTGTTGGTCACTGCTATACCGGAATCTCAGGAATTTTTGTCAGACATCTATGGGGGGTGTGCTAGGTAACAATAGTCTGGAGTCTGTATAGGGTTCGGATATGTAGGGGGTACCCCCTCCGTCCCATACCATGCAGGGTATACCCCCGATAGGGCCCTCAGTTTTCCGGCCCTGCGGACGAGGTGATCGTACGGGTCTGTCGGATGGTCGGACGGGCTTCATCCATCATAAGTGCCGGCAGTGTTCGCCTCGCACAATCTTAACACCATTTCGATCAGACCACATGACTCAATCAAAGAAGACGTGGTGGAATAGAGACTTTTTTTTTCAGAGGTATGCCAGACGCTACAGAGGCAATTAACGTTTCAAATTTTATCGTCTTCTGTCGCACGCGAGAGAAAGATAAAAGCTAACATCTCCAACGTTTAGCGGTTTACATAAAAACCTTCCATGGTTCCAAAACTGCGTTAGATTTGGTTTCTAGCGGTTGGCAAACTATCGCTGGCTGTATGTACATAAACGAATAATTCAGTAAGTGGTATTTGGTGTTACTGCAGTGCACTGTGACACTTATAGTCTTGCAAAAAACACCAGCGGTGTTAAAGTAACACCCTATGGTGTGGTCATCTGGTAACACCAAAAAGTGTTGATTTTAGCACCAAAGCTTTTGCAGTGCATTCAGATATTGCACATTTTGAGGTACAATTTATAACAAACTTTGGTTGAACTCGTCGACTTTGACTTTGCCCTAATTATGATAGACAAGAAAGGAAAGACCTTTTGCATCTGGACAATGATGGAATAGCAAAATATGACGAAGCTTCATCCCGTAACAAATTTGTCATCTGTGCGGTGGTTGACGGTCTAATCAAGCCACAAGTCCGTTGACAAGATCAGACCAACAGGTGAACTACGACAAAGGAATGCTTTTGTCACACTTCATCTGAATAGCTTGTGGCTTGGTTTAAGACTGGATGACTCGTGGTGGATGTGTGGGAACTTGTGAAGGACTTGACCTTGACATTTTTGTCAACAATGGGAAAACATAAAACACGAAAGCATTGACAACAGTGCAGCAGTGACAGAGAGGAACAAAATTAATGTTATCGTCACGAGACAATAGCACAGCTTCACATGGGTCCTGAGTTTAACTTTAATGAAGCTTAGTTTTAGAATCAAATCTCGATCGAAAGAAGGGGGTATGTCCTATAAGCTGATCGAGTAGGCCTACCGACTTGATTTTGATGTCCATTTTATTTTCATTTCGAATATCAGTGCCCTAGGCTGGGCCACATCTACATTTTTCAGATTCCTCCGTTGCTGAAGACATCCAATGTCCCCTATTCTGCTGTGGGCAAATTAAGCAATTTTCTTGTCACTTATGATAGTACAAGACAGTGAAGACCACGCGAAGTTAAGTAAGAGACGACAGCTAGAGCGTATATTCGTTCAGTCTTCTGCGCTTTTCACATGCCGTTTTCCCCGCTACAAGTAGACCCTAAGGCAACTCTGCTAAGAAAGTTTCCAGCTAAACTGCTCTGAAGAATTTGTTATACCCAGGGGAAAAAACTGTTTTTACAATTTGTCAAGGAAAGTTGGTTCAACTTGGCTTTGCAACTAAGACGACATGAGACGGCAATTGAAGAGTGCAGTAATTATCTGGAGACTGGTGCCACGCGTGTTGTTATTCCAAGTCGCGTCTGTGATACGAAGTACTAGTTCCCAGCGGAGACGGCTAGGCCTATACAAACCGCGCGCATGGTGAAATAACACATCTTCAGCTCAATATCTGACACCTCTGTCTCGAACAATACGGATTATCGTGGGATATCGCGATCTACAACCTCAAAACGGAAGGCTCGCGAGAACTGGGGACGGGATTAGAAAAACAGACGTGTCCGGGGGGATTTTATTGAAGAAGGAAAAAAGGACCCATCTGAGTCTTGTTCATTTGCACGAAAAGGGCTGAGTATAGTCGCGCATTCAACCTGTTTGTGCTTTTTTTTCGGGGGGGGTTACATGCGCCAAAGAAAGTGAGGCTGCCAGTTTTGAAGACCACGTTATTGGTTGATTCAGCAAAGCTCGTGAGGCGTCGCTATTGAGCGCTAACAAAACTGACACTTCTCATGTAAAGAAACAAAGGTGTCCGACGCTCTGTGGAAGTTTGGGACTGCAACAAATTTTCAACGGTGGCTAAGACTAAGCCCGAAGGTTGGTTTATCTTTGCGCGAAAGCAAACACGATCCGAGTTTGTGACCGTGCGTCAGGTCAAATGTTCATATATATATACTGTGAATTTGAAAAAGTTGAACACATTTCAACTCAAAGCGAATTTCGATGCGAAAGTTTTAGTTTAGTCGTAAATCTCGCAAAACACCAACACTGAGTTTCTCGTTGGCCGTTCCGCGCTATTCAAACGAAAAAGGCCACGCACTGGTCCCCGATCGCTCCATTGGAATCTGAAAGGGAACCCATCTCAACCACTAAATGTCATGCATAATCATCTCAACAAATGTACTAATCAATGGGTGACACAAAGGAGCACAGCGGTTTCACTTGTAACAGTCAATAGACTGCCCAGATTTATTCACCTGGATATTGACCAAAATAAACAATAATTTCAAACCTTTTCAACATACACAAGTTGCAGACTTCGGAAACTTTTCTATTACCAGAGGACCATGACCAGTTCCTAATCGCTTTTTCTCACTCTCCGCTCGTACAACACCGCGATATTTAAACTGCATTCCTCTACGGGTGTTTTTAATTCGCCCCGCTAACAGTCACGGTAGGGTCGGAGGAAGATGCCTTCGCGTTCGGCTCGTGGGGCCCAGAAACCATGCCCTCGTCTGTACGGGGCGTCAACATTTTTCCCCGCGAGATGCCGCCTCGTTATATCGTGATCCCGCTCGCTCCGTTCTTACGCCCCCCCCCCCCATGCTCTCATTTCTTCTCATCCTGGCCGATACCCGCTGATGGCAGAACCTGCCAAGGAGACGCTGTGTTTTATTTTCTCTATCGTTTTGTTCCCCGCTGCTTGGAATCAGTGACCTCCAAAGATCAAATTTTTACAATTCAAAAGGGAGCTAGGCCTGCAGTATTGATAATAATTCCAGGACAGGTCCTGAATGATGATGCGCTATTGAGTAGCGCAGGCTCCTCTTGGGATTTTTCCCAAGATCTTTGGAATTTGGGCAAGACCTTGGGAACATGGGAATTTTTTATCAAACTTTATTCAAACGTTTTTGCTACTTTGACTTTTGAGATCAATAATTGTATTATTCTTACTTATTTCTTCATTTCTCAATGAATAAATCCACGCATCTTATTCTGTTAAGTAAAAAACAGATGTAGACGGGAGCGAACGTCGCTGTTTACGTGCCAACTATTTTGCGATATTGCCTGGTATCCTGGATATATTTTTGTGCCAGATAACTAAGGAAATTGATGATTGGCCCACAAATGGTCATCGCTCGAACTTGCCCTAAACCATATGCGCCTGCATATGTGCATCGTAAAAGAATTGCACTTTTACAGTAGTCAAGATCGTTGCGTTGTACGACTCCCTGGTGAAGGCCCTTTGGGACTTTTCTGATCAAATGGATTGATTTTTACCGATATCCGTACTATATTGTGAGATCTTGGGAGTTCTTGGGGCTTTTATTGCCGTCATCATGGGATTTTCAAGTTTGATTAATGGCCACGCTGCTATTGAAAAAGTAATACTTAAGTCATCCACATACAGTGATCAGGTACAATCAGAACGCTAAAGAAAATTTGCACTGTGTGACAAGTGATTTCGAGAACACGGAAATTAGGATGCCAACTTTTAAAAATTTGAAAAATGACATAGCTATAGTCCTATGTCTGAATGTCGAAATATGAAGCACATCGTTGTTGTCATTTTGTGCCCATCGAATTTGCCATAAAAGAGTCTATAAGCAGGTAGAGGTCTGTCCCATTTTGGTTCATAGTGCCAATGTTGGTAAAAATTGTTTAAATTTGATGCAGAGTATTAGGAACATCATCATTTCCTTGAAAAATTAACTTGTATTGAAATTTTTTTACCAAAAGAGATTAAGCAAACCAATACATTTATCATTTCTAGCGATGTGATGGGATTCCGATGAGATACGCCTTTCGGATCAAGTGGGATTTTTTTCCCAACGGTCTACTCTCCCGGCCCTCCACTTGTTCCGGTGCACCTGATACGCGTTGAAAGGCTAGTGTGACGCCTTGCGCGTAAGGTATACGGTCACTTCTGCGGTCATTGGCTCTGTAATGACTTCAGCAACACCTTGCGCAACACTGACCTGAGGTGACCGCAAGGTTTGGGGAGAAGGGAGTGGTTATCATCTGCCTTTGCGAAGTGAGAGGGATCAGTCAGGCTACGCTGAAACATTCATATTCAGCTAGGTAATTGGCGATGGATGCATTGATAATTTAAACGCCACAAAATGCTGGTCTATACGTAGAAGGGAAAGTTAAGATTTTTATGGTAATTGCTAAACACGTGGTCCGAAAAGAACTTTTTTTTAAAAAGGAGAGACTGAACTAGAATTGAAAGCATAGGCCAAGCCAAATGAACGGATAAGATTCGTGTATGCCAGGGCTACTTTAATTAATGTCGCTACTGGCACATGATTTTACGCTAACAGAGGCTCAGCGTGCAGTAGCACCTACATGAAAAGACCAATTTCCTTAACATAGTGGAAATCTTCATAGCACACAATTGTTACCACAACAACGCCATGAAATAGCGCCGACGGTTAGCCAAGTGTTCTGCCATACAGTAAGCACAACCCTACTGCTAACTGTTGAGCAGTGCTGCAAAGTTACGCCCAGGTCAGGTCTGAGGACAACGAGCAATAATCTCGTTATTCCTCAGACCTGGCCCACGAGCAGTGGAGAGACAGCTCTAAAGCTTTTAGCAGGCATTACCTCTCTCCTGAGGACCTTGCTTCCCAAGTGCCTCAGACATGATTAGACCATTATACCTTTCAAACGGCAGCCCAAAACATACTTTTTTTGCTGAACCAGTCGTACTGAACAAGAACCTGGGCTGCCCGTGTCCATCCAATCCGCCTCCAGCAGAAGCACCCCATCATTTGTTGCATAGAGCCACTGTTGGTCGGGAGTGTTCACTTTGCTGGTAGCAATGCGACCGTAACACGTGCATTTCATATTCGCTTGTGAACCCGCGAAGTTCAGTTCCAACCAAAGGAGCCTCCGTTGCTAAGGAAATTGCGCCCTCTCTTAGTCAAACTGGAGGCTTATAGACAGGCAGGTTGAATATTTAACTGATAAAGTGCGTCTTCTCACTGCTCTTCATTCAGTATTTATCTTTATGAAATGAATCACAACAAAATATGTTTTAAGTGAGACTGAGAAGGGGGATTTTTCTGGGTGTGAAGATTTTAATCAGGATAGGACCCAAGGATCTGTATTGTTGACGCACCGGTACACAACATGGTTGTAATAATTAACCCCACTTCAAAGAGCTGGTAACCATAGGAAATCGTCAAGAACAGAAGGTATTTGCCAATCAAAAACAGATGACTTGCTTAAAGTAAAGTGTAACATCTTTTGCCCATGTCTGAATGGTCACCCGATCTGATGATCCCATCGCCTTTGATAAATACAGCAAATCGCCAACATTCAGAACGTGGAAGTAGTATATCATCGTTTCAGATGATTTGGATGCCGCATAAGTGAGGTTCAAGTCGATACAACGCGTTGGAGTGAGCGTTTTTGCTCTTTGAGAGACAAATTTTAAGGCTACACAGAAAATTAAATTCAAAATTGATCTTTTACAACACTGAGGGAAAAGACTTCAAAATCCCCCACTAGGATTCGAACTGCAAAACTCAATCTGCTTCGCCACTTGTGTCGTCTCGACCGAACTCCTTTCTTCTATCTCTTGTGCCCACAATCCCACATAATTATGATGCTGGAGCTGCACCTGTTAATGTATAATGTATTACCGGCACGCTTCGAACTGTGGCAATTTGGCAATTTGCTTTAAAAGCCTTTTAAATAATAGAGAGCGGCGCTTTTTTCACAAAAAAAATGCCCAGGCCACCTTTTTTCTCTTATTGCCCACAAATTTGCGCCACCATTCACGGACAGCTCCATCGCCTTAGGGATGAGAACAGCTTTGTGAAGCCTGCTCGTTCCACTGAACCGCCAGGTCATCAAGTCGTTACAAACAGGGTATGCGGCATCAACAGATTAAATCGACGATCTTTTATTCATATTCTGTCGGATGAAAGTGCTTAAGGGATGACCACGCAAATATGATAACAGGTTTGACACCTTGATCTGTCATGCAATTCAATCATGTCCCGACCAAAGCTACACTATTACTATTAATTCAATCAGTACGTAATTATTGAATTTTATGTTTTTATTCAAACAAAGTGCATCGCTTACTCAATCCAATTTACTTTATTAATCCATCAAGGAAATTGTATTTGCTCAACGGTCCGCTGATAATATCAGAAGATATCTCTGAGGAACTTTAAGAACGAGGGTGACATAAGCATGCGGCCTTCCAAAAAATGAAGAAGTGAGATTATACAGCGGTCAAAAATCCCCTGACGACGCGTGGATGAATCTGCCCTCCTTACCATTCAGATCCCCTCTCACGGTTCAAGAGCCTTCCAAGCCAATTTACTGGCACTCGCCAGCATTTATATATGCCGTTTGAACAACCTTCTTTTTTGTCAGATGATTTATAATTCTAAGCGAAAACTGTGTAATCATGTACATATGGTGAATCCATCATTGCTAAACATGGGCCTGCACGTACAACGGGGGTGTGATTTGCATCTGGTGAGCGTCGGTTAGACGTACTCCCTTCAGCACGGTCAACTAATATCTAGTTTTTGTCGTCACCTGCACCACATTAATTATTCAGTTCGATCCCATGGTGGTTTCCTAATTTAAACATCCATAATTAGCCGCATGACTCTGAATTATAAACGGATCTAAGACTTGAAAAACTTTCAGGACTACAGTTCACATTTATCTGGACAATACAAAATTAGAAATCAACCTGATCAAACTAGAAGAAACGACAAATTATATGAGAAGCACAGGAGCAAGTCAAGGTATTCTTAATAAAAGAAAATTACAAATGTTACAGAAGGAAGCAATGTTGAAGAAAGACGCAAGGTCGAAGAAAGAAGTAATAAAGGAACTACTTTCTCTTAACCTTCGGTAGCCATTCGTCATTTTGGTAGATGTTAAATCAAGCCAGATTGGCAGACGTTTCATTGCGCATCAGCACTTTCATCCCTAAAAATACCAGCAATGTCTAGCTAGGTCTGTACCAACGTGCATGCATGCACGGCGTGGTCACTGTCATATTCGTTAACAAGGAATCATCTTTCCAAGCCACGATTTCATATTTATGCATAGCACTGGCATGCAGTCCTTCACATGCCAAACTCCCCCCCCCCCCCAGAACCTCTCTGGGTCACACATGAGACCTGGATATAGTCATGTTGTATCGACACTCCGCCGAGATTATTGCTAGAACACAGGAAGAAATCCAATTCCAAGGGGGAAAAGGCCGACTCTTCCGCTCTAAAAATAAATGAACGACTAGGAATCCAAACGTTTTACGGTTCAAACTCCTGAAGGAAGTGAATTTTTTTGTCTCAGTATATTTTGAGGGTTTTTTGTTTTGTTTTGTTTTTTTTTTGTTTTTTGTTTTTTTGGGGGGGAGTGATACCTTTAATCTCAATGATGCATACAACATTGCTCTGGTTAATGTTTCGTCAAATGTTAAACCTGATGTGGAATTAAATTCGAGAGACAGTTGACGAGTACCACCGGTGAGACTCTCGTGCACAGACTCAAGAGACATGGGGAAGAATGTACCGACCATGGTTTTACCAGAATACAGCTTCTGGCATCTTTTGGAGAAGAGAATTAGCTGTTTTCACGGCGTGCAATGATAATATCTTGCAACACGATGTGGCTGTTGGAAACACACTTTTTTATTTAAAGTGTCTAGACTTGAAATTCTAGAGGTCAGGAAATCAATAAATACGCGGTATGAAGTACGTATTCTGAGGAATAACTGTTCATCCCAATTTCTAAGAGAAACCGGTCAATATTCATTTGACATTGCTTTCTGCAGAAGAAATATGAGGAGACAACTAATGTTTGGTAGAAAAATTGTCTATCTTTCTCTAAAAAGAGAACCAAATGTGTTTTGAAGTCAATGGTCAACACGTACGGATCCCCAATCGGAAAAGTCGTCAAAAATGTACCTGGATTTTTCCCCCGTGTACAGCAGAAATTGAGATAGCAAGAGACATTTTTTTCCCATAGGGTGCCTTTGGCCAACTTAACTTGGCGAGTTTGGCAGACCCGTGAAGGTCGCCGCTGTTGGTGTCAGCGGGAAGAATTTACTCCCCAACGTCGCCACGCAACTTTTAATATGCGGACCCCAAGTCTGTCCATCAGCGCAGGCCGTTTGCGGAAGTGATGATGCACGCATCTGGCCGTTACTTTTAATAAACGGTCCCCCAGAGTGTCGGGATATTGCTAAGGAGAGACAGGGCTGGCCTGGATTCGTCTGGATTCTGTCGCTTACTGAGTAAAATGTCCGGATTTTACAATAGACTGGTCCTTTTGGGTCGGTAAATTTGAAATGTCCTCAAGTGAAACAGCTATAAGACAACTAACCAACAACTGTCAAGCCGGCCAAAACAAACAAATGCTCTACAAACCAACAACTGCCCATCACCCAAAAGATACATCAATTCACGAGCTAGCTGACCAATTAACTCCCATGCCATCATGCCCACTTACCAACAACCAACCCCCCAAAATAAACTATCGAACAAGCATTACAACTAGAAGGTGCAGTAATTAGTTGTCAAGGAGCTGACACAAAGGAATTTAAACTGGACAGCTTCTTGTCTCTTAATTTCTTGGAAGGAAAAATCCTTCCTAGTAATCCGAGGTTGAGGCTAACGGACCGACCTTTCAAAGTCCTTGATGTATCCAATACACACTTGGCGCCAACTTAGTTGTCAACGCCTGCATTCGCACTGACGGAATTCCTCATCTGTTCGCGCGCGATCGGAAACGCATACCGCAAATTTGGCGGGAGAGTCCGAAACTACTCTTATAAATATGCGACCCGACCAAGGCGATGAGCACAATTACGCTCACTTTGCATCGTCGGGTGGAAATTCCAATTTTTTTTCGTTGACGAAACGCACATTAATTAAAGACGTAGCTGAGAAGGGATTTAGATTACTGTTGACAAATTGGCAAAATCCTCGTTGAGTCTGTTTATTGGACAATACACGTTAACACGTCCGCTGTATCCACCGTGACAGTGGACAAGTCTTAAATGTATATCGCGACATCCTTTTGTGTCTTGAGAAAATACAAGCGTGCAGTACACTGTCAAATCTCTGGGAGTATTCTGCCCAACAGGTGAATAACTTTTCGGCCAAAAGATCATAACTCTTGGTAAAAAAACAAATTGGTGGTACAAATAACATTTTCTATATCGTTGGGTAAAATGAGACAAGTTTGCCCATTTAACAGGAGAGGATCAACGAGGTTGGGTAATTCTGTTGGCCTAACAGTTAGGCGATTCACCTAGTGCCCAACGTTGTTATGGGCACAAAAAAATCCGGAGCATTTTTACAGGGTATTTCAAGTTGAAAATACTTTAAGATGGAGCAAAGAGGTTGCAGGAAAATAATAAGTGGTTCATGACTAAGATGTGGCATTTACATAATGAGATGCAAAAGATCATTCCGTTTTTGTTTCTTGTTAAAGTTTAGTTTAATTATGTCTTGGTTTCTCCAATTTGAGATTATGCTCACCTTTCCTTTGCAGCCGAAACAGCAAGAAAAGGGGAAAAGATGAAATGTTTCTTCTCAAATCGCAATTGAAAGCACGCTCAAGACCTGTTTGCGAAACACGCACGATACCTTAAACAGGCTCTCGGAACCAAATACATTCCGACATGTTTGTAATCGCCAAACTGTGTTGTCTTGGGGAGGGAAGTTGAAATCAACGATTCCCTTGTGCTAAAGGCAAATGATGTTTAATCCATTTCTGCGTGTCGTGTCCACTTCAACTTTCCCCATGTATACACAGAGCAGTAACTCCGCAGACCTGCCTGGCCTGTTAACGACAAAATCACCGTCAAAATTATGGGCCGACGAGCCTCATCAAATTTGTCTAAACCGTCACAATTTGCGTCCCTCGGGTTTTTTGTTTGACCTAGAGGTGCTTTTGGTTTCGGTCTTGTCTCCACCTCAGGCTTTTGGGCTGTCAATATTTTGTCTTCGGCGCTCTGTACACAGACCAAGGTTTCGCGAAAATTGCAGTTTCCTGATAGACGGAGTTAGCACCGATAATTTGGCCGGAGATGAGACGGCCGTATCTCCGAACGTGTGCGCGATGAGCCAAGATGAAGAAACTTGCTGTGGAGCTTACCGATGACACGAAATACGACTAGGGTATTTTAAGTGCACAATATTTACCGCCCCGACAAGATAACTTTACGGGTGGTACGGGACGAACTTTACGAGGAACAATCTCTAAATTGTACCACCGTCTACACTCTAAAAACATCCGGGTCAGATTGACCCAGAATTGGGTCCCATTCGGTATGACCCTTTTCTGGGTCAAAGTATGCCCCCCTTTCGGGTCATATTTCACCATTTCTGGGTCATAATTTGACCCGAAAAAGGGTCATACCGAATGGGACCCGATTCTGGGTCAATCTGACCCGGATGTTTTTAAAGTGTGTTGGCAGTTAATCACACACAGCCACAAAAGTGCGGCAGTAAAATACATCAAACATGAGCAACCATAGTACAAATGCCATGTCAAAGGATTGCATTCTATATATTCACCTCGTCTGCCATTTCCCCTCTTTGATCTTCACAGACAGAATACTATTCTACATTATGCACGTCATGGGCTTGACGAAATGAAGTACATGTTAAGCGAGCGGCATGTTGTTTCCTAGAATTTCCGACGAAACACTTACCTGCACTTGTCTTCAACTTGTATGGTGCATCGTTTTTGAAACTGAACTGAAAACCCAACACCGATCATTTTTCCTTGGCAGTTTTCTAAGTATTTCTGAAAGCTAAACCAAACTTCTCTTTCTTTTTATACATGTCTCTATTTGAACTGCCGAGAAGACGCGAAACAGTCTCAACTTCCACTGATCCTCATCAAGTTGATGGCATTGTGTTACAGGTCTACTGCGCTCATTACGGGTATGATTGGCAAGCAATGACGGAACCGTGAAGTCCCAGTAGCATTGGGCAGTCTAATTACAACAGATTCATGTAATTAAATCTCTGCGGCGGGCAACTCGCGCCGCGCAAAATCGATTTCCGGACCTGTCGCAATTAGAATATGATTGTACCACGTCAGCTAAATTAGTCAGCCGATTATGGCATTGGGTGCTTAATAACAGCGAAATTATAGGAGGCAATAACGAGATTTTTTTAAGGAAAAGGATCCAACGGCTGTTAATCTAAGGGGTAAAATTAGCACAGGTGTGGGCAGCTGCTAGTATTTAGTACTTTTGTTACTTTTCTACATGTGTTGAGTCATTTCCACGGTTAAATAGAACAGAATATTCTATTTGTGGCACTAGATTTTTATTTGATTATTTTATCAACAATATTATTGTTATTATTATTGATCCGATTACAATAAATATGTCTGCATCGCAATTTCGTTTGGAGCGTTATTTACTCATTAATGCTGAGACAAGATGACAAGTGTGACCCTGTTAAAGTCTGTGTTAGTTCCGTCATATTATGCAAACAGAGATTTGTGAAAAGCGTTTTTACAAGATCAGATAAGGATGTCTGACGACTACATTCGGTGAGGAAGCCTTTGTTTGTAAGACAGAGGACCTTGGAGCCAGTCGTTTTGTTGGCGTCCTCGCTCCCTAATTGTGGTAGGCGGGGCCGCACCTGCTCTTCTCCCATCCTAAGTGACGCCTGTCGCCGCAGGTCTGAGATCGAACATGATGCAACTCCCACAGCTAAGTTTATGTCCGATGCCATCGATATCTTCAACGAGCTGAATGTTTCAGACAAGAAATCCGCACCGACCCAGTTAACAATCGTGACAACCGACACGGTGGCCTTATTACCATATGACAGATCCCAGACAGGAAGTGTCACTTCCGTGTTCCGCTGGTGTCCCGCAAACTCCCCGAACGTCTTTGGGATCGGTCCCACAAGAGACGATAGTGTTTATTTCAACAGACGCATACCTTGAAAAATAAGCTTTTGAAACTAGATCTCGACCAACGATAAGGAAAGACTTTGCGTAGGAGTTTTAAAACTCCCATCACAAATGGCGTGTAAAGATATACCTGACGTACACACGCACTTTTTGTGTATTGAAGATACACACAGAAGTCTGAGCAAATGGATTTTGCACAAGGGTTTTATATCACCACGCATGAGATCGAACACTCTAAAATACATTCATTAATGACATGTCTTATTAATTACAAGGTATAGTTATTGAACATAGTTGATTAAAATCCCAAAGAAAGATTAACTTTTTCATTGGCAAACACTTCATAGTAAGAGACAATTTAGAAAAAAATACGATTTGCGAATTCAGTTGCCAAGCTCGTGTTCTTTAAGGATCCAAGATCTTCTTCAATATGAAGGCTGTTTGACATTTTTGTGTGTTACATGAAGTGAAAAGAGCACTTTTTAAGCATTCGAAATTGACCAAGCATTTTTGGACAAGTAAGGGCACGTATGGTTTGATATAAATCCTGGAAGACACTGTTCGGTTTGTATGCCTTCATGTTCAAATTATGAACTCCAACTTTACTATTTGAGAAAATTTCAAAGCAATAGTTACTCACCGGCTTAATGCCATATACATTTATTTACTTAATAAATTGCCAAAGGAAATGAAATGTACGACAGCAGCGTTTTCTAAACTCTTGAGATTTTTTGTGCATAAATCAGTGCAACATTGAGGTTCAATGCCTTGGATGATATCATAGTTTTGCTCACGAATATGCAAATATGCCTTAGCATAAACCAAAAGAATCCAAAATATGGGTTGAAATAGCAAAACACATATTAAAAATCAGATTAATTGAAACCCAAAGATGCAATTTTGAAGGGTTTTAGTAAAATTTAGTAAAATATTTCTATTTCATGGTCCCGTTAACTTTACGGAGTGGCAGAACGTTCAAATCTCAAATCGAATACGAACAAGAATTCTTTATCATTTCAACAGAAGTCAGTTCGCACGACACACTTATAATACAGCCGCTCAATATAATCACACAGCATTTAGGAGGCACCTGGTGTCTGACAATATTTTTCATTCAAAGGTACTGATTATTGACATCATGAGCCTCGAGCTGGACCAAGAGAAGGCGCTATTTTCTTAACAACGGAGGCTCCTTCGGTCGAAACTGAACTTCGCTGGTTCACGAACGACTCTGAAATGCACGCCATACGGACGCATCGCCACCAACAAAATGAACATTCCCGACTAACACGGCTCTTTTCAACTGATGAGGGGGTGCTTCTGCGCGTAGCGGATATCTCTGCTCAGTGGGTTTATAACAACTGAACATTCCATTGCTGGCATTCCAGGCGCAAACACCTCCATCTCTGCCCTCAAAGGTGCCCATTTTAAACTCATGGGAGGTGGGAGGCAAGTAGGGCTATAAAAGTGACTCGCCTAAGATCACAATATGTAACCAGCTTGATTCGCCTTCCCCAACCACCACCAAGGGCTGGATAATACATTAGGTATAAGGGCACTGAACCTAAGACCTACGAAAAATTCGACGACCTACGCAACATCTGTGGGCCCATGGAGTAACACAAGTGTGCCAGAAGACACATACAGCGACACCAAAGTAAAAACCAAAGCGGTGAAGGTTTTGATAATGTATCTGACAATTTTCGATTTCGTGGCATATCCTGTAGCAATTCATGGAATCAACACGAAATACAAGGCTCGGGCGCGAGGGAAAACTCTGCAATTGGTGATGATACCTAGATCAAAGAAGGGCCCAGTGAAAGCCGGTGCCTTCAGCCTGCGTCACACTGGGGCCTAAAGGCCTCTGGAATATCAGTAATACATTATAAAAAATACGGTGTTACTTTAACACCCTGGGTGTTATCGGAGGACTACACCAGACTGGGTGTGGTCCCTTGTAAACACCGAGTGTTAAATTAACACCACAGTGTTTGCAATGTGGGGCCTAGGGAACACTGGTGCCATGAGCCTTAGCACCCTATCTGACTACCCATCTTTGTTCCAAACGAGGCTTTTTCAGACGAACGCCCCTGTTCGGGGTTAGATCAGAACATACTGTGGTATTACACGTACCTGAAATACTTGACAGCTTCAGTTTTATTATTTGGGATTGTGGGCACGAATGAATGGGGGAAAGAAATTCGGTCGGGCTGGGCTTACGTAGCGTAATGGGTGCCGAAAAGGATTCGTATTGTGGGTGTTCTTGGTTCAAATCTCACGGGGTGTATTTCCCTTGTTTTGGGTTCTTTCCTGTTGGAAAAGATCAGCTTTGTTTACTGCCCAGAATTGTACCCTTGGATTTTATTTCATTGCAAGCCCAAAACTCGCTTCAACACTATCTCGATCAGGTCATTTCGGCCCCGTTCCGAACGGGGGCATCTCCGTAAAAGCCTCGCTAACAAACAGTGGCGGGTAGTCGAATCTAGTCCACCTGATCCAGGGCTTATGGAACACCAGTGCCTGGGGCTTATTATAGAGACTTAATCCGGCCCTGCTCGACCCGTAAGATCAGTATTTACAAATCGTACACACTAGGCCACAAGTCCCCATATAAGACAACTGCGTGACCTCCATGAAAGCACTTTGAACTGTTCTGTGTGTGAGAGTTTGGATTGGGAGCGCAATTGCGAAGTCCTTAATTTCCGGTTATCATTAGTCTTGATGGTTAAGCAAATATTGCGGGCAATCGAATCCTGTGAAGAACCTGTCCCAGTAGTTTCCCGTGTGGCCGATCCTTGCGTCATCCACTTGCGACCGAGCAAAAACAAAAAACAAAAAAAAAACGGCCGGCTTGAGCATCCCCGAGAAAAAGAAAATTGGAATTTATGATTTGGATTCCGGCGGTATTCACGCAATATATCCCCCGCGTGATCCTGTTTACAAGACCCGGGAGATTATCCAATGCCACGGCGGGGGCAAAGCACATCGTCGGCCGTGAAATCATATACACTTTACGGCTTTGGGTATTGAGGCGCGTTGATGAAGCGAGGCTTCGGTATCAGAGGGAGAGAGACATTTTTGTGATCACTCACTTTTATTGGCCAGCATCGAGTATAAGCCAGGCAGAATGCCTTGGGTCCGGCCACCAGTTTGTTCTGACAAATGCAATTCAACAGGGATTTTCAACATGAGGTCAAGTTGTGGCGTTGATGGCAGATGCAACACTGCGGTGGTTTCTTAGCACCATTCTACCAAGGACCTCGAACGAATTACTACTGACTCATGATATCAACTTACCTTTCTCGTTTAAGAATTTTACATAAGATGCAGTTTGAAAACGACAATTCCAATGTAGACGGGGTACTTGTGGTATGAGTTAAACAGTACGGTTTATAAAGATTACGAATTATCACTAGCGGTTATATGCAGTCCAAAAACTAGACATCAAAGAGAACTTGAGATGCAAGATAGTCCAATGATCAGCACGCTTGCAGTCGGGGATGCACAGAACTTCTGGTTATTGGAATTGGGCCGACAAAAAACGTGTCCATAATACATGTAGTCAAAATAGGCTGTGATTTCAGGCTAACGGCTGCTATTGAGGAATCCGGGCTAGATTGTCTCGCCAGAAAGCTGTACCAAATTTATTCACAGCGTCAAAGCATCAAGTTGAGCATTTTTACAAGAGGTAAATTGGCGCCAACACTGTCAGCACGTATTGATTCTTCATCGTCAATGAAATCTGGAAATGATTTCGCGGTCAAAGCGATCAAGTGACACCGTCTGGGCTCATTTACAGAGAGTATTTTCAGAATGCGGTGTGTGGTTGAGATCAGCAGAAACGCATTACGGCCGTGAAAAAAGGGAGATCGTGTGGCTCTGCGTTTATACTGAAGTGTAATATCTTTCAGTTTGTCAACTTTTCCAAGGGAAAAATCCATCAAAGCATGCACGAGCATCGCCGTGCCTAATCAGTCGTTAGCGTTCAAAATTACTTCTGTCACCACGCTGACCCAAATTTAAACTGAGAAAAAAAAGTCGGGGCTGTCTTTGAAAGTTATTTCCTTTTTATGCAATGCACATTTTGCTGTAGAAAGTCAATATATGCGTGATAGCATATGAAGGTGGTAATCGTTTTGGGTCACATGGAGTCACAGATGCAGGAAGAACGTTCTGCAGGGGCGGATCCAGGGGGGGGGCGCTCATTGCTATTTTCAGGTGCTTACGCCTGAAGGTTGGAAGACCCCCCTAAAAGGCATAATCCATACAGGGCTCTTACTTTGCGTGTACGGGCAAGGACAAGCAAGGAGATTATTGCTTCACCACCAGCGGCAACTAAATAGTAACTTACCGCTCCCCCTTGTACTAACAAAAAATTTCCCAACCCTAAGCAAAAAATCCTGGATCCACCCCTGTATTGAGCGTACATTCTGCTTTGCGTCAAACACGGAACGGAGCTGCAAAAAGATTTGGGCCCAAAGACATGGTTACTGCAGAATTCCGCGCTTACGATCTCCATTCTGTGCTAACCGCGCTAGCAGAAAAATCCTGCGCTAACCCTTTAAGCACAGAATCCTCAGGCACGGGATGTACGCATGTGCACAAGCCAAAATTCCTCGCTAACCCGCGAAATGCGTTCGCCGTAAGCACATAATTTTCTGCTACGGTAAGCGCCGATTTTTCGCTTGCGGTAAGCAGCGCCGTGGAATTAGGCCCATAATGCTTCTTAATGCATCTGAGTAATTTTTTCACGTTTGTAAGTCATTGATTTCGCTTGCCTTGTTTACAGCGATATCGATATCAACAAAGAAATCTACACATGAAATTGTGTCCACTAAAATGGAAATCTTGAGAAAAATGCGTGTAATTGCAAATTGCAATTGCAAGTGTAAGACTATTCCTTAAGTTTGCCTTGGAGAAAGTGGGAAATGCGAGGCAGTTCACAGCGATTAAACCGACCAAATAAATTAAACAGATTTGAAAGTCAAGCTTAGCCTAAATATTGGCGATTCACAATAAAGCGCCACCAAAAGTTTGCAACGGGCTGGCCAATCACAGTACGCGAAAACTGTTGACCCTCTCTAAACGCGCATTGTGTTGACAGATTTCATGCACTGTGATTGATCAACGCGATGCAAACTCTTGGAGGCGCACTATTGTGAATCGCCTG